>NC_079216.1:63828085-63922906 GCF_029633865.1 Lampris incognitus
CCTGGCGGTCTGTCCTCCTTTGGAAAATGTCCTGGGAGGAGGAGAGCGGAGGAGAGAAAGAGTTTCGCTCAGTGATTCAGGGGCACGGCGTAAACGCCAGCATGCTCCTCCTGACAGCCAGCGTCCAACTGCAGCTCCGACTCGCCCACACACACTCCACGCTCCTCCTGGAAGCAGGAGCTGCGAGCAGGCTGCGAGACGCGAGTGCTATGGGGAGGGGATGCTGAGGCTGCCCCGTTCCTCGCCAAGCGCACAAACACCGGGAGATGGGCTCGGACACGTCTCACAGACACACACACACGGCGAAACATCTGAGAAACAAGCTCGTGTACGGTGACAGCCGTCTCAGAAGCACGCCGCCGGGCATCAGGGCTCGCGGGTACGCCGCGCTGGCCTCCGCCGGCTATTTTTTTTCCCCCCTAATTGTTGAAGCGCCGGGTTTTGTGGTCATGTCCTAACACAAAGCTTGTGCCTCTCAAATGACCCCCCCCCGTTGTGTGTATGGATCATAAAGAAAAGGGACAAGATTTTGAAATCCAAACTTCTCCCGAGCTAAAGTGTCGTCACGTCCACAGCTGACCGACCGCCTCGGCACTTACATCAGCGTGGCATAAATTCCCGCGTAACGTAAAACGATGTTAGCTCCCGTGCCATTGAAAGGTCTCGCCGTTAGCATTAGACAGAACCAAGCTGTCACGTGATGACGTGATGCGGACCATGAGCAGCAAGACCCATTACTGGCAGCAGGCCTGGGGCAGCACCAGAGCTAATGACTGCTGCAGATTGGAGGGTGCTTCGCTTTAGAAATCCCCGGTAGCCTGTTGAGACGGTAATGCAGAAGCCATCAGAATAATGGCTCGCTAAAACAGACACTCAATAAAAAACATATCCAGGTATGCCTTAACAACGCTGCCGTCACCGCTTCCCCGGGACCCGATTAAAACCTGACGTTACGCATAGAGAGGTTCTCTCATTTTGAGGGAATGCGTGAGGGGAAATACGCCGTTTAAAAGCTAAGTTGGGGTTCAAGGAAAGTAACACTAAATGGAAGGGTAGAATTCATTTGCATTTGATCGGCGTCGACTAGATGACAAGATTTCATTCGTCAACGGCTTAAAATCGAGGTATCGTCGTTTCGCTTTCTCTTTCCTGGGTTAACGATTCATTTTCCCACGTACGGCAACAGCCACGGCGGTAAACCGAGCTCCATTATGAATGAGAAGCGTGCTGGGAGCGATTGATCTGGAAGGAATTACTCGGGAGGCTCGGGTTACCGTTAGCCATGAGGACGGGCTATGACCCTCACATCCACGGCTTAAGGTCACAAGTCTCAAAGGGAGTCGGGCAGCCATTGCCCGGTTAAGATTACAGGGTCAGCACGTTTCATACCGAGGTGAATGACTTTCCGTTTTGTCGTCTACATTAACGGTCAGCGCGCGACCAGTGTTGCGTTTACTGTGTATTGCGCCACATCGTGAGTCGACATGATAGGTAGGGTCCTCAAGCGTCTCTCTCCAATTTCATGAAAAACAGTAGGAAAAGTCCAACGCGTCGCAAGAGGTGGTCGGGGATCAGGGAAGTGACAAAACGTCTTCTCGCCACTCGTCTTAACCTGCTCTGAGTTTCCCCATCATCCTCTTCACGCTGCAGAACGTCACGCCTCTGCCAGGACGCAGGCGGCCATACGCCGCCGAGCAAAAGCACTTTATTCCCCGCTTAACGGGCAACACATGCAACATTTAAAACCCCAACCGGCGGACGAGGCCTGACTTGTGCAACTCGAGAGCTGATGAAACGCTCATCTGACAGGAGTTTGGCATAACGCAGAACTGACCCAAACACGGGGGGGGGGGGGGAGAGGAGAGCAACCTCTCTGACAAGAGCATTGACGGCCTGACAGGCGAGAGACTGGGAAAGAGCACAAGCACCCAGCTGACCAGCACCATCTAGACTTCAGCACCAAGAATGCCGAGCACTCAAAACCCATTACCAAACCCAATCTCGCGCATAGCACGCGAGGGGAGCAGCGCAGTAAAAAAAAAAGCTCGCTGCTCCAATCTTAATTTTACAAGAGTTGCATAATTTGCTGAAAAAAAAGGGGTGGGGGGTGGGCTATAAACATGGCATTTAACAGAGCTCTGTATTGACCTTCACCTTTTTAACTGCCACACTGGGTGGATGGGTAGCCCTGATGGAATTTTTCCTTTTTTTTTTGTAGAAAAAAAAAAGAAAAAAAAGGAAAAATGCACAGTTTTCCCGAAAAGCAGCAGCCTGGCATCACACGGTGAACTTGACCGCATCGCTCCCGACCACACAGCAGCAGCGACACGCACAGAAAGTAAGTTGCCGTCTCGCAGATCCCTCCGAGCGGGAATAAGCCTCGGTGAGGACCCGTCCGGGTCGCTTGTTTTACACTGAAAACCCTGATAAAAGTTTACCGAGACAGAGAGAGGGGGGAGGAGGAGGGGGGGGGGAACACTGTTGCCAACAGTTTAAATGTACAGGACCCTCCATAACAGCGAAACGTGGGGGGGGGGTTCTCCCCCCCTCCTCCTCCCTCTGATGATGATTAAACGTTACGTC
Source organism: Lampris incognitus (assembly GCF_029633865.1). Lineage (NCBI taxonomy): Eukaryota > Metazoa > Chordata > Actinopteri > Lampriformes > Lampridae > Lampris > Lampris incognitus. The sequence goes on from NC_079216.1 coordinate 63,830,669, forward strand.
GCAACGGCAAATATCGCAGCACGATGTCTACAAAGGCTTATAAACGTGACATAGTGGTTATGAACCCTCCAGTAGATCCTCGTACGTTTCCCCCTCTTGCGCTTTCTCCCTCTCTCTCTCCCCCCTCTCTCTCCCTTACTGTACAACTGCCGTACTCTCCCACATTGTTTCTATTTCCGTTACTCACCTTTGCTCCCAAGTCAGTCGCTGTATATAGATACTCTATATCGGTGGCTCCCGCGGATAAACGTAATTTCAGTCACATTTACACACCGACTGCTATTTTAGGGAGCTGACAAACTCAAAAGAGCGAGTCTCCCCTCTCTTGTCAGTAAGAGACTCCTCCCCTTAGCCGACGAATAGACTACTAGGCGATGTAACTCCCCCCCCTCCTCCTCCTCCTCCCTCCCTCCCTCCTCCTCCTCCTCACACCCTCCCCTTCGCGTTTTCTTGCTCTCAAAACACCGGGACGTGTGTAGCGAAACTGCCAAGTATAGATTATGGGCAGGGGGGGGGGGGGAAGCGTTGATACATTGTAACGATTCCGCGGCCAGTTACAAAAGGGCGGGTTTTTAGAAACGGGGCTTCCGCAGCGTCCGTCTCTGTGTTCTTGCGCACTTGGCTCGTTTCGCTGTCATGTCAGACCTCCCGTCACACGCTTATCTGGTGTTGTGTTGTGTGTTGTGTTGTGTTGTGTTGCCTGAGGTGTGAGGCGGCAGCGGCGGCGGCTCTCTCAAAACTTTCTAAGTTGGCTCACTTTCCCACCGCGGCGCCGCCGCCGCCGCCGCCGCGGGCGCTTCCGCTCGGCCGACGCGCGCGTTACGGCGAGAAGCGCCGCCCGGCCGCGCTGCTCGGGGCAGCCATGGAAGCGCTCCGCTGTTTTTTTCAAGCGTCGTTTTGTTTCCGATTCCCACCGACGGCCGCGCGGACGTCGCGTCCGACACGACTGACGTCACCCCCCCCCCCCCCTTGAGACGACAGAAAAGGAATTTCGTGAGTTCGAAGGACGGCCGCGTCGTCCACTCGCGAGCGGCAGCGTCTTTCGAACAGCCAATCGGCGGGCGGGAGGCGGGCTTTCGTGTCAGCCGCCATATGGCGGCGTCACGTGTAAGGGCTGGGCTGGGAGCAGGTGCGCCCGCGCGGCCCGGCACGAACCGGTGACACTTTCTGCACGTTGAATACCCACTGAAGCGCTTCGCAGTCCCCCGGTCGGGGGCTGGCTGCCTAATGCCCGGCCCTGTTGTTGGGATCTGTTGGAACCGGGTCCTCTGAAGGGGCCACAACAGGCCCACCCTTCCTCGGCCCTCTCGGCCCTTCGAGGCTTCATCCTCTACATCCCTTTTTAACGTATGCATCATGGGAGTACCGGTGCACGGATACATAATTACTTACCCCCAACACTGCAATGTCAACCCCACTATAACAGCCACAACACGGCCCTTTTCTTACGCGTCCTCCTGCACAGCGCATTGCATTTTTGCAACGAAAGATGTGGCATATGGTATTGATCGGATTGATCGATTGATTTGGAGCCGCCGTCTGATCGTTTTACTGCCGAGAGGCAAATGGGGAGAGTGCAACTCTTTTGAGTTTTTGCAGTTTCGTCCGCTCACGTCAACATTTCCACAGTTGAGTTTTGACAAGATCCCTGCTCATCTTCGCACATACGAGACACGTCTAAACTAATTAGACGCTCAGCTATTGTGTGTAGTTTACCAGTGTCGAGCAGCTAACGGTCTGAAAAGTACAGTTGTCCCGTTCTGCCTACTTCTACGCCCGTGTCCGCCTGGGGAATTCATTTGTTTCCATGTTGCAACTGTTTCCACTCCCTCTATCTCTCCATCTCTCTTTACTATCCCGTCTCACCCCTCCCTCCCCCCCCCCCTCCTCCCCTCCCCCCTCCACCTCCAGTTTCTATCTGACGTGTTCGCTCCGTTTCATTTTCAGTACAATTTTAATAACAAAACACATTCTTAAGGCCCATTAAAGACTGTTTTTCCTTTTTATTTTATTTTATTTATTTATTTTTACAACCCGGGTGACATTTTCTGGTTTTTGCCATCGTTCATATTGGTTTTGTCGTTTACTCACCAGCGTCACTCCTGAGACCTTGGGATGCGGCACCACCGCCGGATTCGGCTTTACGACGGCCAACGGCGTCTTATGGGGCAACAGAACACGAGGGTCAGACATGTTTCAACAAGTGCAACTTAACTCGGCTCTCTAAAATCAAATATGTGGACGTGGAAACAAAAGTGCAACTTAAAAGTCGTCACCTGAAAGGCCCAATATTATCGTTTGCCGATTGCATTGCTGAGCGACTAGCTGGTCCCACTTGCAGGAATGACCGACCGGCTTACTTACTGTAGGTGGGAGAAACCATCGACTAACTAACTGGGCAGCCGGTGCAAACGGGTAGTCATACCACTACTACTACTAGTCATGGATGATGAGAAATCATGTACATGGGCTAACCGTGGCACTAGACTAGGGGTTGTTTTTGGTATTGCTGTCTCCCCGCCTGCCGCCCAATGGCTGCTGGGACAGGCTCCAGCATCCCTGCGACCCTGAGTAGGATAAGCGGTTTGGATCATGGATGGGTGCTGTTGAAAGGGCCTGTTTCATGCTTGTGCTCGGTTGCCCCGCATGGCGCTGGTGTAAAGCTGTATCCAGCGGTGGTCCTGTGTCCAAAATCTCCAAAATAACGCCACTGAGCAAAATTATATCATAACCGTTACGTACGATGTCGTCGAAGACAACAAAAGTAAGACCCAAGCCATAAACAATCGAGTTTGGCTTTGAGCTTCTATGTTCATATTTGGGACGGCGAGCCAAGGAAGTTCCAAATGTGACCAAATTAAGAAGTACGAGAACACGGTTAAGGTAACTTATTCCACTACTGTTTTTACCCGCAGTTGGATTTGGGCGTTACAGTTCGTTATCGCAGTCAAATTGACGATATATTAATGGGAGAAAGTCCTCACTTTGAAACTTTAATAATGCATCACGTCATAAGGTACCGAATAACGGCGTGGTTACAGCAAAGTGTTAGGAGTAGAAGATCCTGGTGAAAACTTTGGGGAGTTTCGATTTCACGGCGTTTCCGATTTCGCCCGACGCCGACACTTTCGGCGCGCGTACCAAATTCAATTAAATCAAAATGAAATGAGTTCAAACGAAAATTAAGAGACTCGGTGTTTTTAGTCGGTAAAGTCTGGGTCTCGATCTCTCTTAATTAAATTGTTCTCGGCGTTTCCCGAGCAGCACTTTTATGTCCACATGCACATCCACATGCACATGCCTCAATGGAAGTTGGCCCCCCCCCCCCCCAACATCCTAAATGCTCACTTCTGCGGTGCATAAACAGATGTGAGCAAAAGAAGAAGAAAAAAAAAAACCAACTTTATTCAGAAAAACACCGAGGCGGCAATTTATAAGCAGCCTGGACCGTGCACGGAGCTATTGAGCGGGACAACACCCGGCGTCCACGCAAGCCTACAAAGGAATCGGTGACAGTTTTCAATCTCAAAATCTAATGCGAATTTGCATCGGTGAGGTATGATTCAATGGTAGTAGGTTAAAAAATGACATCCGTCATTACGCCTCGGGAATGTGCTGGGAGCCGAGGCCTTTCCTGGCGCCCGAGTCTCACCTGTTTGGAGCTGCTGTCTAAACACCTTCACGGGTTTCGCTGTTAGAAAGTCCGGCGTTTTCCCCCCTTGCAAGTATTCGCTTCGAAGCTGCTTTTCTTCTTTCTCCTGTCTTTGTTTCACTCTGCCCCTTGCTTCACCTCAAAGCCAGACCAGCTGGCTTTGGATGCTTTCCGTCAAGCCCTTGAGAGGCCTGCCTTCACACCCCCACTCTTCCCCTCGGCCCTTGGTCTTTCTGCCGGGAGAGAGTGGGGGGACAGTGGTATGAAGGCTTGGACCCCAGATGGACATAGACATGTTGGGCATGTGTTATGTGACAGGGCTTGGCTCGGGGGGCTCTCTAGACCAGCCACAGCTGTCAGTCATATAAGTACAGAAGATATTGAGGATTATTTTTCCTCTGTTCACTGATGTAGTCAAGAGGGGGGGGGGGGATACGGTGTCATTTTCTGAAACATAATTGGGGAAATGAAATGGATGCGGAGGACCACAGATGATCCATAATTGTCATTGGTTGGTTGTGTGCACGGTAGTTGTGTAGTAGTAACTTGAGCTTATGACTGTTTGTTTTATAAACTTGAAATTGGGATGAGACGAATACACGCCAACCTTCATTTTTAGTCATTGAAACCACTGACGAGGTTTTGGCTTTTGAATTTCTCTTAAGAAAAATAAAAAGATCATTTAGGACAGATTATGTGATGTATTCCCACAACCTGCAGGGACACACAAGATAACACAACTTGTTCTGGTAGGGCTTTGATACGAGACAGCTGGCATTTTCAGCATTGCACCCGACCGCAAATAGACTCAGACACTCTTTCTCTCCAATTAAAGAGAAGGGACCCAAAAAAAAAAAAGAAATAAATCTTTTCGTGCGGCGAGCTTTCTATTAGAGTCCATAATCAGATTTGATCTCGTACGCGATACGGAAGAGAGAAATGGATGTTTATTTTGCAAACGAGGCTATCACGGGCAGATCCCAATATGTCACGCCAGTTTGGGAATATCGCCTCGGAACTTTAAAATAACATTTCATTATCCGAGGCTCATTTAAACGGGCTATCTGGAAAGCCCTCTCAGCACCCCTCTCCAATCCCCAGTCTTCTGCTGGCTGCACACTGCAGATTCACTCACTGGATGCATTCTGACAACAGACAACACACTGCAGCGCGGCCAATTATCTCCTCACTTTCGGCGGCCGTGGAGATGGCAGCCCCGCTAGAAGTCCAAAACTTCTCAAATGATATCCTGCACGCAGCAAAGTTCCACAAACACCCCCGCCAATCGGCCCGCCAAACAAATATATCGATAATCCCCGCAGAACACAGAGACGCACAGCTCCACAAGTCTTCATTGCCTTTCGACTGTAGAGCAATAAAAGTGCATTTGAACGCTCGCTAAATACCACAGTCGGCTTCATTATAACGTTTTAAAGTAACCCAGGTTTCGGCTCAGGCTATTGCCACTACCCTTATCCATTTTTATTGAAAATCACTTAGCCAAGTTGTCTCCGAGCAGACTACTGCTGCGGATGTGGTAGTCAAGTTGCAGATCTAAAAATACCCCTTGTCTCAAAGTCTGGATCACTTCTCTCATTACCCGCTGTAATTAAAACGAACCGAGGCCTGCCAGCTCCGAATAGCACAGGGTAGCGTGCAAGTGTTATTGTGGAGGTGCGGCATTCGAAATGAAAATCTCTTGTTATCGTAACGCCTGTTTGTTTTCGTGGTCCCTCATCTAAAGAGAAGAAGAACGGGGCGGGGGGGGGGGGGTCCGCAACAAAAAAATCACAAAATCCTCGATTATCTCCCAATATTCACGCCCCCGCCCCCCCATCGTGCAATTTATAACATGTAGCGGAGGTTCATACTGAACTTATTAAAAATTGAACAAGGTTAGAAATGGAGCTATTCTTGCCATTATTCATTTGGTCCCTAATTTCAAGTATTACTTAATTAATCACCTGAAATGATGTCAAATAACTCACACTGTCATAGGTCCGCCGAGTGATGCTAGCTGAGTTCAGCGATAATCGTATTAAAATCGAACAGAGCGGGACATTCCTCTCTCCCTCCCTCTCCCTCGGCTTTCTTCTTTTCCAACACAACGGCAAGCCGTAAACACCGTGCGACAGGTTTCCACAAAGCGGCATGCTCCTAATGGAAGCTATGGCACCCATGCTGGGGGGGGGGGGCTGTTTGGAGCGTGCAACTTTCTTAACGAGGCAAGGGTTTTATGAGGCACCAGGATCAATTTATCATCAAGCACGTCACTGTTCACCACTCCTGGATTTCCGCCTCTCGTGCTAACTTTTCTTGTTTCAGAATCGGTTGTTGCTTGTGTGTGCGTGCATATATGTGCGCGTGTGTGTGTGCAAGCACCCGTGTGTGTCTGTTTGTGCCGCAGCCATAACTAGTCAGCAGGTGCCTTCACTTCACATCCCCAGCATCCTCGGTGCAGAGACAAATTGAGGAGGAGCAGGATGCAGGGAGTCTGCCAAAGGGGAATGTGTGGGAGAGACCATTCTAATTTCTGCTCCTCCACCGATCCTCGCTGGCGCTTTAGCTATGACTCCACATCAAGCTAGCGCCGCCGTAATTCGTCTTGTCAGACCGCATAGAAAGAAAGCTAAACATATCGGGACGCCATCGTCGCTGTTTACCCGGGGGGGGGGGGGGGGGCAGGGTTTTCAAAAAAAAAAAAAAAAAAAAGGGAGACGTGGGGTTCCACGTATGAAAAGCTGTTTGATTCCCCTGACGTGGAAGGCCTTCCAACTGGATGCCAGCTAGCACCGAAACTCTAAAAATACCCCACCTGAACTATAGCGTGACCCATATAGGCTTGTGTTTTCCGCGCTTGAAACAGATCGTATGTCTTCGCGCACGCTGGCGCTTGTGTTACTGGTCCTTGCCGTGGTAAAGGCTGATGTGCCCCCCGTGTGCAATATCACATCTGCAACTCCCGCACAATGTGGTTTATTGGACAGACGATGTTTTGCCGGGGAACCTGCCTCCACTTGTACGCAGTAGGTTGCCCGGTTCTCTCGAAAGCACCGTGACTCATACCGGGCACGGGGTAGCTAATCCACGAGAGATAATTTGGTATTCATGTTTTACAAATGTGCTTGAGTAAAATCCCTAAATCTTTTTTTGGCAAGTGCAGTCGAGGAAGTCTCGCGCAGGCATGTCATCCGCCGTGAAAAGGCGGCGGAGCGGTGGGGAAAAGCGGGGCTTTGTCTCACGACTTGAGCTGAAAGACATCACTATCATCAGCTTTCCTCGCCGCCTTTTGTCACAGACTCCCGTCTCTCTCCCCCCCCCCCCCCCAGCTCCTCGGAAGGTAAATAGCGGCCCGACACGGGAGGACACATGCAGTTTGCCTACAACGGGCAATAAATTTGCGTGTCAGGCCTGTGCGTCACAGATTAAACATGCTTTGTTTGGGGATGATTTATGGGTGCGATGTCGCGCTGGGCGCACTTGGCTGTGAGGAGCCGTGGGTTTGATGGCGGGGGCGGGGGGGTAGCAGGTGAGGCGGCGGGGTTGGCGAGTGTCAGATTTGTCTCTCAGGAAGACTGATCTGTGGCCGCTCCAAGGGTGCCCGGTGCAACGCGCACCTCTGTCATTAATCACACGCGGCCTCCGAGTGCGGAGCGCTTTGTCTTTTCGCCCGCCTCCGACCGGCGCTGCAAGCTGTCGCCAGTCTAAGGGAAGCTCGCTCCAGAACAACACACGGGAGGGGGGGGGAGGGGGGGGAGGAAGCTGACTGTGGCTTATGAAACAAAGTGTTAATGTTTTCTCACCAAGGAAGACAATAGAGCACCAAAAATGCTCACACAGGCAGTCCCTACAAGCCCCCCCCCATCACAAGCAGGTGAAGCTAGTCCCTACAAGCCCCCCCCCCATCACAAGCAGGTGAAGCTAGTCCCTACAAGCCCCCCCCCATCACAAGCAGGTGAAGCTAGTCCCTACAAGCCCCCCCCCCATCACAAGCAGGTGAAGCTAGTCCCTATCACAAGCAGGTGAAGCTAGGCTATCTGTGAGGCGTGTAGGGGTTTCGCTGGGTCTCTCGGTCCATACCTGACGACGCCATACGCGCTTCTCTTGTCTTTTTCCTCCTTCAGAAGTCCCCTGCATATACGGGATTAATATAATTCCCCATCCCCCCCCCCCCCGGAGGAAGGCGCTGACTCAGCAGGCAGCGCAGCTAAAAGCATGTTGAATTATACACCAAACACAATTGACCGCTGACGCTCCACTTTGCAGAGAGTGATCACACATACGGCACACCACCCCAGTTTTTAAAGGCCGGATGACTCGTTTTGGGTCCGGCGTGGTTAGAAGTTGAAAGATGTGTACTTTGTTTTTTTTTTTTTTTCAAGGCCTAATATGTGTCTTTGGACAAAACCTGGGGTGGAAGGACAAACAGGCGTTGCTGAAAATACGCTGTGCGATATTCCGAAGCCGGACTCACATTTTTGTCGTGTGTGACCCTTGACCTTCATTCATCCCAAGCTGAAAGCCGTAGGTGGACGCTGTAACTGCGCGCCGAAGGACTCGAAAATCTCCAAGGTTCGTCAAACTGCTGTGTATCGTTAAAAAACTTACGATTTATCACAAAGAGCTGTCTGATGGCCCTGGTGCTGCGGCGGCATTGAGAAACAGGATGGGCCTTTCACGGGGGTCCTGAAAGGCAAGAGAGGACATAATACAGTGAGAAGAATAAACCTTGAGATGACAACAGTCTCCCGAAGCCGGAATTTATCACGTCAAACAAGCTTAGCGCCTGTTAGCATCGTCCTGCTGGGGGACTGGGGAGAACATGGCACACCAGCGCTGGAGGGCAAGACCAATGGAAACAAATCCAAGGGTCGGATTGGGAAACATTAAATAAATAAATAAAAGAAACCCGGTATATTTCAGCCAGTGTTGTAGTACTCGAGTCCGACTCGAGTCCTGATTTTCAGGACTCGTGACTCGACTTGGACTCGAGCACTGATGACTCGGACTTGGACTCGAGCATTGGCTGCATTCGGACTCGGAAGTTGGAGAAGAGGACTCGGACTTGTTAACTGATGAAGACTGTTTTTCTGTTTTTGTTAGTTTTTGTGGAATAGGCCCTAATGATTTGGCGTAAGATACTGACAGCTATATCAATACCGCAACCTTATGCAGTTTCGTGCAAGGGCAGGCCCGTGTGTTCCACCTACATGCGGACTCACGTGTATACCCTCATGTTGGAGGGTATGAGCCCATCTTCTTCGACTCGGACTCAACCTTGATGACTCAGACTCGGACTCGGACTCAGGTAATGGGGACTTAATAATAATAATAATAATTTTACCTCTATATCACCTTTCTAAAACAATGTTACAAAGTGCTTCACAAAAACAAAAAAACAAAAACAGATAAAACCAGACAAGGCGGGAATAAGAGTACGATCAAATAAGAGTAAAAATAACAAATATCAAACATTTGTAAAAGCTTTCATAAAAAGAACAGTTTTAAGATTGTTTAAGACTCAACTCGGACTCGACTCGGACTCTTCTTTGGGGACTCGGACTCTTCTTTGGGGACTTGAGACTCAACTCGGACTCGAGGTTTAGCGACTCCACTACAGCACTGAATTCAGCAAGGGGAGAAGTATAGTCAGCCATGACTCATGGGCACACACTACATGGCCTCTTTGGGGACTCGGACTCAGGCTCGGAACACTGGGGACTCGAGACTCGACTCAGACTCAAGGTTTAGCGACTCCACTGCAGCACTGAATTCAGCAAGGGGAGACATATAGTCAGCCATTACTCATGGGCATACACTACATGGCCTCTTTGGGGACTCGGGCTCGAACACTGGGGACTCGAGACTCGACTCGGACTCGAGGTTTAGCGACTCGACTACAGCACTGAATTCAGCAAGGGGAGAAGTATAGTCAGCCATGACTCATGGGCATACACTACATGGCCTCTTTGGGGACTCGGGCTCGAACACTGGGGACTCGAGACTCGACTCGGACTCGAGGTTTAGCGACTCGACTACAGCACTGAATTCAGCAAGGGGAGAAGTATAGTCAGCCATGACTCATGGGCATACACTACATGGCCTCTTTGGGGACTCGGGCTCGAACACTGGGGACTCGAGACTCGACTCAGACTCAAGGTTTAGCGACTCCACTGCAGCACTGAATTCAGCAAGGGGAGAAGTATAGTCAGCCATGACTCATGGGCATACACTACACGGCCTCTTTGGGGACTCGGGCTCGAACACTGGGGACTCGAGACTCGACTCGGACTCGAGGTTTAGCGACTCGACTACAGCACTGAATTCAGCAAGGGGAGACGTATAGTCAGCCACGACTCATGGGCACACACTGTATGGCCTCTGAGACCTGCATGAGGCGGGTAGCTGTAACCCGCGGGCATTTTTAGCAGGGACTCTCCTGAGAGGCTCCTTGAAACTGGGAAGTTTCCCTGTCAAAATGTATATTTTCACGGCGATGAAATATGGGCTAGAATTTGCCATCTACCTGGGATAGCTCATAAACAGTCGATTTTTGAATGAAACCCCTAGTTGGTCAGGAAGGGAAATAACGATCTGACAAAATAGAGCGCCGGTCCACAAAGGCGTGCTTTCAGTGCGGAGGGCCAGATATGTGAAGTATATAATTGCATGCACTGTTTAACATTTATTACATGCAGTACACCATTGCGGTTTGTTTATCGTAACATCCCGGGCAAACAGACTTAATGTGTGCGTAGGCAAATATTTGCGGCGCTATATCAAATGCGGCAACCAAATTAAGGATATCAGAGGGGCCAAATAGGGTCGCGTGTGAAATAACAACGTTGTTAGGCCATCCGCTGTTCCACACACAGATTGCCCTATCACAGGAGTGGTTGAAGTGTTTGCACACAGAGCTTTGACGCCTGCGGGCTCATATATCACACTGTGCCTTATTAAGAGCTTTAACAAAATCTGGCTTTCACTAACCCCCTTAGTCACCACTCTTAAAGCCAGCAGTCTCCAGCACCTCCTTTAGGACACGGCCCCGGCAAAATTCCTGGTATTCCTAAACAGATGGGAGCAGTGTACATTAGCGCTTATAGATTAAAAAAAAAAAAAAGTAAACAAAAAAACAACCAAAAAACAGATAAATAAATAACGGCGACGCCATGACTGCGCTCAATGAGCGAAGGACCAAAGTTGTCAAATCTGATCTTTCTCCCCCCCCCCTCCTCCCTCGCTGACCCATTTCTTTCTATCCCTCATCCTCCTTTCTTAACTCCTAAGTGAAGCGAGGGATCAGACACTGAGGGGAGAAACACGATTGATACAGGCAATTCAAGAGGAGATCGCCACACATACAAACTACTCAGCCGGAGGGAGTGCCACGGCTTTACGTGATTCAATTTCACCATTCATTCAGCATATCAAACCGCACATAGTAGATCTAGAAATATATAAATACATATATAATCCACTGATTCAAGCACATGCACATATATATATGTGTGTGCTGAACAAATAAGGAGCAAAATAATCCAGGATTTTATAGATAAATTATTCATTTTTTCTATATATCTATTGTAATGTGTTTATTTATTTATTTATTCGATTTCCGACAGTGCGATAAATTGCACTTGTTTTACTGCTAAGATTCAGAGCCACACTTGCCAGAGGGCCCGGTTGTTTCCTCCTCTCGTAACGCCAGAGTATCTTTATTAACCCTGTGTAACAATGACGGGCTTTCTTTGAGACTCTATTTGGAGACACAGACAGCTCCATTTACTCCGTCCGTGGCGGTGGCCTCGATGTACGAGTTCAGCAGTCAGTCAGCAAAAGCCATTTACTTTCTTTTAGCTCAAACACAATGGCCAGTAATGAACTGCCAATTCATAAATCAATTATCTACAGCTGCGTGCTGACCCAGTGGGATGATATCATTGTAATTGTTAGTTATTACGTATTCTGGGGTGTAGGCGATACATCTGGGCCATTCCTACAGTCACCAAAATAGAGGACTCCATTTTATTATAGCATGCTGGGAATTCCCCTCCATTTCCCATTGCTCTTGACCTCCCACCCTTTATTGTAAGCGAGAGGAGCGGCCAGTGGAGCCCGGGCGGCTCTGCCAGGCTGACGGATCGACTCCTCGTGCCCTCTGCTTCACCGCCTGCACTGCGGCTCCATTGTTCCACCCTCCCAGACCCAGCCACAGGGCACACCTCACCATTGTGTCTGACAGACCTGCAACCTGATACCATGGCAGCAGGCGCCTGCCTCCATCCCAGTGGAGCGGCACGCGCTCGAGTGTGTGTGTGTGTGTGTGTGTTTCTCTGTGTTCACGTGTGCGTCTTTGGATGTGTATAAGAACATTAGAAGGAAATTGAAGCACATTATTAGCACATGCACAAGTTTTAGACTTGTCTTTGTTATACTTTGAAACACATAACGTAAAGCTCCCTTGAAGTGGCATTTAGTGCACTGCAAACTACCAGACCTGATATATGTATGTATGTATGTATGTATATATATATATATATATATATATATATATATATATATATATGTGTGTGTGTGTGTGTGTGTGTGTGTGTGTGTGTGTGTATATATACACATATATATACACATATATATACACACACACATATATATATACATATATACACATATATATACATATACACACACATATATACATATATACATATATATACATACATACATACATACATACATACATACATACATACATACATACATACATACATACATACATACATACATACATACATACATACATGGCTGTAATGGCACGGTTGGGTGGGATTTTGTGAGGGGAGGACGTTTGATTTGACCGACACCCAATAATTGCATTTTTAGAAGAACTGGGACATCAATATGCTACCGGCCAGTCTCAGTGTTAGATGGGATGGAGGAATGTCACTTCTCTTCTCCTGTCTTGTTTATGTTAGTGTACCCCCGCCAAGTGCAAAGCGGCATAACTAGAAATCATACTGTATTCTACAGGAAGAGAAGGACTTTATAAACACATAAACAAAAACTATTTTTGTGAATTTCTGGAACACAGCGTTCGATAAATGCAAATTATGTGCACATAGAAAAGGCACCATTAATATAAATACACTTTTCATCTCGCAGCACCTCTAATGGAAACACGTTTACCTGAAATATACTGTTATAAACCTGTGTTTTGCAGGAGGAAGCATACAAGCTACAGTAAATATGCAATGACTAAGTCTAAAACTTGTGGCTGTGTGTGTGTGTGTGTGTGTGTGTGTATGTATATATATACATATACATACATACATATACACATATACACACATATGCATTAATGCTATGCATTATATGCATTTAATGCTATGCGTTTTAATGCTATGCATTAAAATCTTTTTTCCTGTATCCGTGTCGATATACACATATATATACACACACACACACACACACACTCATATATACATATGTATATATTCTTAGACTTAACTCTTACAATATTGAGACATTTCTCTTGCTTTTCAACTGTGGAGGCAGCACATCTTGACATGAAATATGTTGTTATAAGCGGATGTTTCCAGGGAGAGAGCATATGAGCTACATTAAAGATGTGCAGTTTTAGTAGGGGCTGTAAGCCATTAGCTGGTTGTCGTGGTGGGTGTTGAAATTCATTAACATACTCCCATCATATGGGAAATGGTTGCAATGAAGAGACCAAAAGGCACACGAGATAAACCTGTTTGCTCTGAATGCTCGATGGGTTAAGTCCCCTCCTCTGGAAGCATGCACAGCCCCCGCTGGCCTGGGGTGCCTGGCGCAGCGACATGATCAAAAGTTATTAAAAGAATTTTGAAAATCCAAAAAATGTCCCAACTTATAAAGGAACATCTTCTTCTAGGTTGCAGTCAAAACAGGACGTGTTGCATAGTGTTGTCGCTGCCTGATCTGAGTCACTTGTACATGCGAGTCGTGCACGCATGAGCCTAAATACTTTACCCAGCTTTATTATATTATTGGGCGGCACGGTGGCCCACTGGTTAGCGCTGTTGCCTCACAGCAAGAAGGTCCTGGGTTCGAACCCCAGGCCGTCCCAGGTCCTTCCTGTGTGGAGTTTGCACGTTCGCCCCATGTCGTGGGTTTCCTCTGGGTGCTCCAGTTTCCTCCCACCATCAAAAAAGACATGTATGTTAGGGTTAATACTCCTGTCTGTGCCCCTGAGCAAGGCAGTAGGAAGAAACAACTGGAGTCGGTCCCCGGGTGCTGCACGGCGGCTGCCCACTGCTGCTAGCTACACAGCTAGCATGGGTTAAATGCCAAGAGTGGAACGGATGTACAAAATGACTAATAAAGAGTACTCTATTCTATTCTATTCTATGAAAATAAAGACAGGGTTAGGGTCAGACCAAAATGGTTGCATATTAGACTTGGCCGCATTGATGCGAGGGTCCGCCAAGGACGCTGTGCATCCACAGACCGACGGGCAAAATGTTTTTATTTTTTCGTTTAGCATGAGCGCCGCATATTAACAACTTGTTTTTTTTCCTCCCTTCCATATTTCCCGTTTAATCGACCCGGGCGCGGTGCAACTCCCGACTCACGTCCTCGCCTCAACAAGAACAAGATCTCACCTCCTCGGAGAAGTGGGGAAAGTGCAGACACAATACAACAGCCTGTACACATCAAAGCAGGCCCCAGCCAAGCTGAGGATGAGTGCCGTTGTGTTTCACAGAGGAATAGTCCTCTTTTTATGTAACACACAGATGATTAAAGAGTTCAGCACAGCAAGCAGACTAATGACTCCACTGGGTTGCAGGGGAAGCCAGGAGAGAAGAAGGCAGGGCCTCTGGAGGATTCTTGCAGAAATGGGGATGGGCTGTAAAATATACAAATTTATTCATCAAACACGGGTCTTTTTGTGTCATTGTTGTGTGTGTGCAGGTGGCAGAAATTGAGCTTGTGTACATGAGGGAGAGAGAGAGAAAGAAAGGAAATATGTAGGGGGTCTCGTCGTGTCAGTCTTCTCTGAGCTGAAAATCACATTTCACCCAGCCATAACCACCATGTAAAAACCCAAATACTGCCGTAAAACAAGAATCCCACAAGAATGTCAACTTTTCCTCTCTGCGAGCTTCACTCCCTCTCTCTCTTAAACTGTTTAGCATATGTTTTAACATTGTCTCCCCCCCCCCCTTATTCTTGCTCGGTTTTCTATGCTGAGTCATGAAGACTGTGGTCTCAATTCACACAGTCTGGTACTTTATTTTTTATTTTCTTTTTCCGGTGGATAAATGGACAGCGCCGCGTCCCTTGCGAGGGGCGACAGCGTGATGAACGGCTGCGGCGTCTCCGGGACAAAGTGCGGGGATTATTGTCGCTCACTATAGAGGGAGGGATTAATGACCGCAACCTCGTGGCAAAGGGTAATCATAGGAGATTAAGGGCAAGAAATCTCCCAAACAAGGAAGGTTGGGACAGTAACTCTATATAATCAGGTGTGGGAGGACAAAGCGTTAGCTATGAAATGGAGAGCCATGCGATTAGGCCCTATCAGACGGTGATATATGGAGATGCCATGGCCTGTCAGTCCAAAATGCCGCTCATCCTTTTCTCTTTTTTCATTTCTTCTACCTGAAATTCCTGTCAATATTTAAAAAAAAAAAAAAAAAAAACTCAGGTCATGTTTTTCCTCA
Source organism: Lampris incognitus (assembly GCF_029633865.1). NCBI lineage: Eukaryota > Metazoa > Chordata > Actinopteri > Lampriformes > Lampridae > Lampris > Lampris incognitus. The sequence continues at coordinate 63,846,029 of NC_079216.1, forward strand.
CTTCCAAAAGTTGCCCTTGAGGCATAAGCTTTTATTATTATTATTATTATTATTATTATTATTATTATTATTATCATCCATCCATCCTTTATCCATGCCACTTATCCAAAGTCGGGTCGCAGAATGCTGGAGCCTATCCCAGCAGTCACTGGGCGGCAGGCGGGGAGACACCCTGGACAGGCCGCCGGTCCATCACAGGGCCCACACATTCACACCGAGGGACAATTTAGTACGGCCGATCCACCTGACCCACATGACTTTGGACTGTGGGAGGAAACCGGAGCCCCTGAAGGGAACCCACCTCAACACAGGGAGAACATGCAAACTCCGCACAGCGGACGACCCGGGACGACCCCCGAGGTTGGACTACCCCGGGGCTCGAACCCAGGACCTTCTTGCTGTGAGGCGACCGCGCTAACCGCCGTGCTGCTCGTTATTGTTAGCATCATTATTTCATTCTATTTTATTGTCAAATGGTGGGCAGCTCATTCTGTAATGGAACTTCACTTGGAGACAGGATTTATATTTTTCTTTTCTTTTGATGAAACGTACCGACAGAACTCAGACCAACCCGGGACTATATGTGAAATGAAAGAGAACGTGTGCAATAAATAAATTGTGTCCTACACAATCCACTTCCATTCAAAGAGGCTTTGAAGTCTATCCAGGGAATTTTAAGTCAAGGTTTCGGCATATCTAATACCGATTTGCCGCCCCTCTTCTCTAGTTCATGCACTCTTTCAAAACATAACATACTACTTAGGGCATCCATTCGGCTGACTGTTTTTATCCCCAGATATGGCACTGGAATCATAAATACAAATCTGCAAAAACGGTCTCTCTCCATGAGTTGGCTCCAGCAAGCATGACAGTGTAAACAATGGTGCAAATACTTGTTTGAACCAGCTGCACTGTGCCTTTGTTGGGATTAGCACGGTAATCTCAAGGCTGGAAAGGCTCGCCGTAGAGACACCTGATCGGCCTGGATGGATAAGCCTTTGTTCGCCTTACATTTCGCAGCAGCAGCCTTTGCATATGGTGTCTTCGCGTATCTGAAATTCCTGAGCTGCTGAGACGGTCACCGAGTGTGTTCTGCAGCCAACATCGAAGCTGAACCGAGCGAGGGGTACGAGGGCAAGCGAGAGGAGGTGCGAGAAGCAAGGCACGGGGACAAGTCGCCAAGGAGGAAAGAAGGATAAAGTGTGAAAGAAGAGGGGAAACTGTAGAACAAGAGCCCGTGTCTCCCTCTGAAGGGGGCAGGAGGCATGCGGAGCTTGGCAGGAGCCCTGCTCCTCACAGCAGCTGTGGCCCCAGCTTCATATCTTAAGGTGTTGCCACTACTCTGCAATTCCCATCCCATCTCCAGGCCTCGTGTTTTAAATCAGAGGGGACCATAAATTATTGTCAGCAGTAATCACAGCTGTCCACTGTGGGCCTGCCGAGGGGTCCCAGCCTGTCCTGGCACATCAAGTCACACTTTCCTGGCACCTCTGAAATGGGCAATGGACCGAACCTGCGAGAGGGCTGGGACAACACAAAATAGTTCAAGGGAGTTGACGGTTATCTACGGACCTCCGGCTTTTTGTCAACAGTTCGCCCGTATGTGGAATTCTGTATTCCGATATACGTTCTTGGAACGCATCAGGTGCTTCCTGGTCCTAGTACCTGAAAGCATAATAGATCCCGTGCCCTCTAAAAACCAAATGTGCTTCGAGTGAACTCTAACCTTTATATATATATATATATATATACATGATAAAACGGGAGAGGGCCAGTTTGAAATGTACAAAATGCCTGCACATCTCTCTCCCCCGAAAGTCACAAGGCAGACCGAGTGGTTTTCCTGGCTTCCCTCTTTCCAGAAAAACTCATCTGGCTCCTTTGGCCGGCTGCCCGGGTAATCGTGGCATGGTCTGTGTTTTTCACAACAGCACTGTTACGTCGCTGCGAAAACTCTCTCTGCATGGGGTGGCACACCTCTGGCAAGGCACTGCTGTCACAGCCGATCAGCAGAGAGCAGCCTTCCCTTTCAATTAGCCTCGTCTGTCTGAGAGCAGGGACAAGAGCACCAGCACACGGCGACGCAGGCAACCGCTGAAGGAAGAGCAAGGAGAGCAGGTGGGTGGAGAGGGGAGAGCGAGAGGAATAAGCCCACCAAAAACTCCCGACGGGGACTGAAATACCCTCCACTGCTGTGCGCTAAGTCCCTCTGTACCAAAGAGGGCCCTGCTATTGCACGTCATAGTAAACACAGGCAGGCTCCATGGAAACACGGCCATTTGGCACAAAAGCCTGAGATGAGATATGGCACCAATGAGGCAGATAATTCCCCAAATGACTGTATCTCCTCTCCCCGTCGTGCTATTGTAATGATAAAGAGCGAGTCGGAGAGGGGGCTGAGAGAGAGAAGGGCAGGCACTGCAGTGAAATAGCCATGTCTAATGTTGCCAACAGAGTGAGGGGCAGCAACCACAAAACGCCACAATACGGCACTGACGGTGCCGTTTGGTTAGCTTGTAAAGAACGGCGCGGTAGGAAGACGCTTGCGGAAGGGCGCTGGGAGTTAAGACGAGGGAGGGTGGCAAGTCATGCCCCCGGGTTGTTTATTGCAAATGCCACATCCAGGTGGGATTTGCGGGGCTGCACCCTAGAAAGCACCCATTCTCTCAGTGGGAAGAGCCCGAGGAGGAGGATGGTAAACACAGGCAGCTGCAGCACAAACTCCCAACGTCTCAGCGGGCACTGCTGGGGCTCTTCGGCGGAGAGATGGCCAGGGGGTAGTTCTGTATCGATAACCTTATCAAATCTGCAGACATCTTAGCGTCCTATAAGCCTTTTCGGAACACCGAACTTTACAAAACCGCACAGAGTCAAACGACTCGCAAGTGTCCGGGAACAAATTTGAGACTGAACAGCCCGGCGGAAGTCGGTGCAGAAAAAAAGAAGACGTGTCTCTCACTCTCAACACTTTGAACACCTTCTTCCTTTTCCGTTTTATACCGGTTATCTCACTAAAGCCAGGTCTGCTGGATAGGAGCGGACTACGAGAAGTCGCAGGGTGGGATGTTTAGGTATGCCGCTCCAATTTTCCTTGCAGGGATTTTCCCCCAGCAGCTGAAGAGATGCTCCGCAGTAATGAATGTCATGTGTATGGAGCTGTTGCAGAGGCCCATTGTGCCTCTAACATCAGCAGCTCTATCAGCAGCTAACTGGCACCTGGAAAACACATCACTGACCTGAATTTTCAAAACTCTTGTCGTGGGGACTGTGACACTGTGCAGCTTATTTACTGTAGTCTCAACGCTGTGAGTGAAGAGCCCGAGAGCGCTGGAAGCAGAAGTTCGTGATGCACAAAGTGGCCTTGAATTGGTTCATTCTTTTCCTTGCATCACATGATTTGCTCTCCTCATCCTTTCCCATTGCATTGCTCTTTTTTTCTCTTTTTCTTTTCATTTGGGGAAATGGGCCCAATTTGATTCATTAGTAGTTTGAAACCTCGTTTTTGTAGAGATTGTAATTACACCAATGAGGGCTTCCCATATTGAACAGTATTCAGTGGTGTTCTATACAAATCAATGTAAAAGTTACGCATATATTACTGCTGTACAACACATGAACACGTTCCCTTTCGAACCTTGATCTAGGTATCCCCAATCTTCTTTTTTTTTTGTTTCCTTCAAGGGACAGAAGCATTGTAAAAATTGTAAAGAAGGACATGGACTACACGAAGTCGTTCTCTCTCTTTTCTTTTATAGGTTATGGACCCAACACAGAATATCAGCTCACTTTCAAGCCATGCCAAACCCCAACCCAGCTGCTTTCTAATCTTTGTAGGTCCATGTGCATCCTGTTCAATCCATATGTAACTGAGGATATGACTCTCTTTCTTTGTTCCTTTGCCATTCACAAAACATCAATATGGCAGTTGGTGGACACTTCAGTTCATCCTCGTTTGACCAGCCCTATCATGCTGATACGATTTGACTGCTGTGGCTGTATACCAAAAAGTCTATTGTTTTTTTCATCTTGATGAGGTCGAGTACAAATGAATGTGGTGAGATAAACGTATTTATATATAATTGATGCCACAATAAAATACTTATTCATTAGCCATCTGTGGTACAGATGCCATAATGTGTATAGGGTATAGGCATTTAAGACGTAACACGATTTGATCTTTTCGACCTCGGCACGTAACAGAGATCACTTGCATTTTTTTGCATGACGATCGTATAATTCGTAGCTTACCTGCATGCTACCAAACTTTGCATGGAAATGGAGGTTGGATATAGAGAAAAGGAAACGCGTGCGGGTACATACATGAATACGGAGGGCGAGAAATAGTGGGGATGTGGGCACAGAGGGAAAGGACAGTGTCTTCTCCACCCTTTCCAGCTGATGTGTAGGACGGGGGCCCCTTCGGTGTGCACCGTTGTCAGCCGAGACAAACTGCAGCTCCTGGGAGTGCCCCAGATCTGACAGAATCCTTTCCCTACATCAGTCACGTCATCTGAGTCAGTGAAGGAGTCTGCGCCCTGCTCGAGGTCACACTAACCAAGAGACACAAGCTGTTCTTCTCCAGGTGCTCATTAATGCACTTGTCCTTGATACCTCCACCATACAACAACACAAAGACAAACACTAGGCCCACCTTGTTCTAATTACACTTGCAGCCACATCAGGATATGCATCACGCATCTCACCAAGAGACTTGTAAATGTCAGACAGCGGCGTACGCCCCATTACGTCCCTCAGCTGCTGCCACGGCTGATGTTATTGTTAGTATTTTGAGGTGCCTCTGTCCCACTCGCACACCGATAGCAGATTTCTCCGCAAAGTGCAGAGTTGGGAGAAGTGAAAGAGCGAGGGAAAGCGAGAGAACGGCGCCGACGTAAAGCTGGGGGGGGGGGGGGCTTTGAAATGGGGGCCGTTGAAGACAGCCGACAGGAGGGCCAATATGGGTAATGGACAGCAAGGCTGGAGGTGTTCGTCAAGCCTCCTCCGTCAATTAGCATATGGGCCTCGTTATAATATGAAATCAATCCTCCATAACCAGACCCTGCCTCCAATATCACTCCCTATCCTTCTACGTTATCACCCATCTCACTGAAGAATGGTTAGCATGGATGACCCGGCGTTGTCTCATACCGCCTCTCTCTGAGGCCTGCTTGAATAACCACCGTACCTCCAATATTCCTCCTTCCATTATGCAGTTAAGCCAGACAGTTAATTATCCTGGAGCAGGGAGGGCAGCGCTCTTTGCTGGCTGCGATAACGATATGCTTTGCTGGGCAGAGAATGAAGAGGGCCAACCCATAGGGAGCCGTGCTGATGTCAGGCAATCTTTCAACAAAAAAAAAAAAGGGCCCAAGCAATTAGATGCATCGGTGCTACCAGGGATGACTAGTGTTATTGAGGATACCGGCTAGCTTCTCTAATGGGGGTATTTAGGGCAATTATGACAAAGATGTCAGGGCAACCTCTCCACAACTGCTGCACTTACACGTGGCTCCTCTAAGTACAAGATCACAAAGCAGAAATAAAGAGTAACTAAAGATGCGACCGCTCTTGTGTAGGGGACCTGCCGCCAGCTGACTGGCTGTAAATGCTCATCTCGCGTCGAACAGACCGGCGTTTGCAACGAGGGCTCCTCTGTCCAGAATCAAGGTTGACTCGCTCATCGGGGTTAAGGAGAGCGAGTAAAACGCCGAAGAAAACAACTACACAGTGCTGGGCTCAATCAAAGAGCAAAACCATGCTGACTTGCTCCCCCCGCAACACCATGAGGTTTTAACACATCTGTCCCGGGGGGGGGGGGGAGAATCAGACTCTTGTTATTTAGTGGACATGGGAGGCTGACCATCTGCAAGGTAGCACGAGGCCCCACAAAGGCGCCTTTCATGTGGCTACTGTTGAGAATGCATTCCTCTCATCCCGATTGTTTCCATTTACCACTTCGCCGTAGTTGTCCCCTTCAGGCCCCTCACAGCCACCTCCTCAGATCAACGTCAGAGTTCACGGACGTGACCACGCGCTACTGGTCACCACACAGACCCGTAACTGCTCAACTCCGTTCTTTTTCATCACTATGCTAGCATATGCCATGCACATGGCTGGCATGACACTAAACACACGCTGTCCGTTAGCTGTTGTTTGAAGTAGGTTCAAAGAAGCACAAAACGAAGACAACGTGCAACAGGGAAACAATGCATTTATCTTCCTTCAAATCGCCCCCAACACACACGCATGGCTATGAAGAGAAGGCAAGGCAAATTCAATTATATCCTGTTCAGGCCTATACGCTCATGTTAGACCGAGTACATTTCTTTGAGTGCATTTATGTTTTGTTTGTGAATAACGTACAAAACAGTGCCCCTTTCCAGCTCTGAATCTCTGACATAGCCCCTCCGGCTGGGATTTGACACTCATCTTGGAAACAGCAAATCCCACCATCCAGATGAAGAAAAGCTTTCCAGTGAGGCACATTCCAATAGCGACGGAGCTTCAGTGGCAGGTTGATGCTATACTGGCACGCTGTTGTTGAATCTGGAATATGGCCATGCACCAATGAGGAGAAATCGGTGCGATTAGATATGGAGAGCAAATGCGATAAAAACCTGCAAAACACAATGAGCTTCTCGTAACCACTCCTTAATGAAGGTGTGCTTCTATGGATAATTAGGAAGGCAAACAAAATGAAAAGTGTGACAAAATTAACCAGTAATTGCCGCATGTGTGTCACGTCAACACAAGTGGGGAAACAACCGCAGAGAGAAATGTACATTAGATTGAAATGTACCCACAAAACACCTGCACCTACTCTGTCACATGCAGCTCACGGGCCGGGCCAAGCTCGGCTTAATGCTGTGAATACAATAATGAGAGGTTATTCTGTTGTTTTCTTCGGGGTTGCTTTTCCTCCTCTCTCCTCGTTCACCCTCGCTGACTCTTCGACTTACGCTACCTCTCGGGGTTTGTCTTTGTGCTACACGGCATTCCGCGATCGCAAGCAAATGGGCACGGCGCCTCTCTGAAATAATAACGAATCAATCAATCCAGGTTTGCCCTTCTGGAGCAACAAGCCCCCATCTCACCCAGTCATCAGTCATGTCCTGCCTCTAGTTGTCCTCTTGCCTGTTTCCACACTGTCTCACTCATCCCACGACTAACACGACGACCCGTTATGTTTTCTGACTTGATTTCCCTCGATGTTTGCATTCTCGCTCCGTACGGTATGAGTTACTGTACGGTCCAGTTTTCTTTTTCTTTTTTTTTCTTATTATGGTTGCTGAATAATTAGCTCAAAATGTCTGGCGGGGTGTCAAAAGCAAGAACGGGGGAACTTGGGAGAGTTGAAAAAGGGGCTGCTTTGTGAGATTTCTATCTTAATTTCCCAACTAATTTTCCTCCGTCATTAATGTTCACCACGGGAAGAAAAAACAGCTGCTCCCATTGAATACCTATGCAGCCCATACGTTCCTTCTTTCCATACTTTCTTTGTACCACAACGAAAGGTTCGGCGGTGAGTTCATATGTTCTCTTCCGTACGAGGGCATTAAAAAAAGTACAGCGTTCAACGAACAATTACCACTTCCACCAATCAAATTCATAATTCCAGTGTGAAGACGGGGGTATGCTTGAGTATAATTCCTTGTTATACTGTAAGAAAAATTAAGTAAAAGTCAAAGCTTTTCCCAGAAGGGGGATACATAGTAGGCCTGTGCAAACCACCACATTCTCATAAGGTCACCTTTAAAGGACCACTAAGTGATTTGTTAGGCCAAAACAAGAATAGGTCCATCCATTTTCCGAACCCACTTATCCTGCTCTCAGGGTCGCAGGGAATGCTGGAGTCTATCCCAGCAGTCATTGGGCAGCAGGCAGGGAGACACCCTGGACAGGCCGCCAGACTGTCACACACAACCACAAACACACACATACCTAGGGACAAGTTAGTACGGCTGATTCACCTGACCTACATGTCTTTGGGAGGAAACCGGAACACACCCATGTAGACACTGGGAGAACATACAAACTCCACACAGGACGACCCGCGGTGACCCCCCCAAGGTTGGACTACCCCGGGGCTCGAACCCAGGACCTTCTTGCTGTGAGGCGGCCACGCTAACCACTGTGCCACATATATTAAACATATACACTGCAATTCAACTATACACTTAGTTGAGATGCAGTGTACATAGGGATACACTGCATCTCAACTAAGGCCACTAGATGACACTGTTTAACGTTATGATTCAATTGAAAATACTATACCAATATATACATATAAACCGAAGCGATTCATATATATATATAGTGTTTTCTGCTAAGTGCGACTTAATCTTCTTGTAGTCCGGGAAATACGGCATATATTTTTCAGACTTGTTTCAAATAATGTACATTCACAGTATAGGTTCAAAATAAATTAGAACAAACTATCTTATTCAACATACCGTAGGCTCCCCCCCGTCACGAAGGCCGCCATGTTCAGACCATGTGACCGGAAGAGCTTCCCCAAGAAAAAAAGGTGCTTAACGCTCATTGGCTAAAGCCGCCGCTGTTTACGGAAGTCCCCGTCTGCTCAGCTTGCTGATTGGGCGGCTGGCCACGCCAATATGGAGAGCCGTCGTGGGGAGTCATAAACGGTACAAGGGCCCGAGAAACGAGGACGGGATATTGGTATGGCGCTGTTTTTTTCAAGGCGGAAAGCTCTGAAAATGGACAAAGGGTTTACAGGTGATGCCGGCAGTACCCTCTATCCGTTTAGAGTAGGACGATTTGAAACGCTAAAGACGGCCTAGCGCCAAGTCACGCCGTCAGCAACACTGTCCGGTCTGCCCCCACGTCACAGAGCAGCCGGCCAATCGCATGCTCAGATTCGGCTGCAGCGTCCGTTATTTACGACGGGTCACACGTGCGCCTCAAGGTGGCGGACTGCGCATGCGTACAGCACAGAAAGCGGTGCAGAAAGGAGCGCTTTCACCCGCAGCCTATCATGAAATCACCAAGGCCCAGTAATTTTGGCATTACATTAAAAAAAAAAAGCACGAGTTGCAAGCATGCTGTCTTGAGCGTTTCTCGACAGGATTGCGTAATTCCAATTCATCGAAACTCAGCAGTCGACAGTTTTATTCAGTCGTGTCTATTAAGGGGGAGAGGAGCTCTTTCTCGTTGAAAGCTGCAGTCAGGAGAGCTCTCCAGCAGGTATGGAGAGCTGACTGGCATGGCCTGCTGTGTGTATATGCACCACAGCAGCAATAATAGATAGCCCGCTTGGCAGGTTGTTGTTCTGTGATGTAGGGGAGGAGAACCCCCACTGAGTCAAACCCCCCCCCCAACTCCCGTCTTTGTCTTAATGGCCAAACCATCACACGCCGGCGTGCTGGATATGTGATTCAGATTTGTGACAAAAAAATCAAACTGGTATGCTCAATGCATACTTGAAAATATTCAATAAAAACACATAGTCTGTCTGATTATACCTGGAAAACAAAAAAAAAACAAGAAGACAGAAACAAGATCCACCATACTTCCAACAAGGACCCCTAAAGGGTTTGGGTCCCTGAAAAATAAGGCTAATTTGAAGGTCGTTTAAAGAGCGTCTGGCTGTGCAGCTCAGAAGGGGGGCTGTGAGCAAGTGCAGAGGGAAGAGCTTTGGTTGCACTACTCTGAGGTAGGCTCTCCGATGCTCTCCCCGGTGCTCCTCATCAATCTACCCCATCCGCCGAGAGCCTCCTCTGACCCACATAGAATCCGGAGGGAGGGGTTTGCCTTTCTTCCATTATTGATACCACTGCACCACACGAGCTGCACTTACCTGAACCAACTCAGCAGAAGAGCCGCAAAGGTCAGAGAACCACAGGCAGACATTTAGCCTCTCACTCAGAGTCACAAAGTAGGCAGCAGCAATCCCCCTTCGGGATTGCTGTTGTATACCCACAATGTGTGCAGTAGGCGTATTCATAAGGAAGACGAAAGAAAAAAAAAAGTTGACGGTTTCTGGTCAGGACTCTTAAGTCGAAGCAGTTCACTGAAGTTTATGGCTGCAAGGGGTTACTTTCTTTAGCGTGCAGCATCTTGCAACCTCTTTGCACCAGGAATAAGTTCACGAGGATGTCGCGAGCGAAAGTTTCGCGCAGAGTCGCCAGGTCAGATGCTTTGCTGCGTAGTTTACAGAGAACTCGTCGGGGTTTCTTGTAACTGGAGAAATTAACACCCACACGCACGCTTGGAGGAAGAGGTTTTGTTTTCTCCCTTTTTTGGCCTGGTCAGTTGCCATACGTTTTCGCAACTTGCATTTAAGCAAACCAGTGAAATGTGTCTTGCCCCTTGTGTGTTTATGCTGGATCCCTCTGTGGCATAAGCACAATAAACCGTGAATTCCTGCCTTCTCCGAGAGACCAAATGAGCATTTTGCATGTTTCCATGTGGTTAACATCAGGATGACAGAGGGTTGCAGGCTCAGACCGCTGTATATATGTGAGCATGTGTTTTAGGGTGAGGGTGCAAGCTCCCCCCACCACCACCTCCAACACACACACACACACACACAGACCCTTTTGGAAACGCTTGGCACATGGCTGACGATCTGTCTGCATCTCAGCTTTGAAAGCTTGATTGTACAGCCGTTGGTTGGCAACAAATCTCCTGAATACACCTATCATCCCTGTCACAACGCTGCTAAAACTGCTTTTACAAAAGAATTTACACGCTGTCGGCAAACAAAACACAGCTACGGGTTTACAGCGCCATTGTCTAAACAAAGCAAAGCAACATCACCTCCAAAGCTCCCCGTAATCTTTGATTTTGATGTTGAATAGGCGGGCGGAAAGGAAGCGTAAGTGGTGAATCGACTGAATATTTGTTCTCCGCGTGTGCCTCAAATTAGGCCAAGGTTTGGATAAGGATAAACACCAGTTTAAGCCATCCTGAGACTTGGCCATAGTTAAAAAAGATTCATATTGGAACGTGGAGCTATTGTAAACCAAAATGCAGCAATGAAATGATGGTGGTGGATGGAGGGAGAGCTTATCTTATCGTGCCGCAACTATCATGGCTGAGCGGTGGACGGCCTTGTTCGCTCCAAAGCCGGTTTTGCCTGACTGGCTTTACTTCTGCCTCTGAACCGCTGCCTTACTTTCACCGGCACCCCCTGATGAAAGTACTGGAACACATTACTTGTTCTACGTGTGAATCGAACGCTTTATCTGAAGAGCAGCGGCCTCCGAGACACCGCGTACTCCCCGCGAGTCACAATAAGACGCCTTTGTTCAATTGTTAAACAACTTAGCAGTGTTTTTTCGCAGCCACAAAACTGCACCAGGTTTTTTCCAAAATGTGAAATTCACTGTATAGCAGCTGACCACACTATGTCCACAAGCAATGAAGCACGTTGTTCTTAAAAAAAGAAATAATTAAAATAGGAATATTCAGGATTTGGTTCCCCGTGTGCTACGTCACAGCTTCAAATTGTATCATGTGAAACTACATATACTACGATATGTATGTGTGATATACTACAACGTATACTACAATATGTATGCACAATATACTACAACGTATACTACAATATGTATGCACAATATACTACAACGTATACTACAATATGTATGCACAATATACTACAATATGTATGCACAATATACTACAACGTATACTACAATATGTATGCACAATATACTACAACGTGTACTACAATATGTATGCACAATATACTACAACGTATACTACAATATGTATGCACAATATACTACAACGTATACTACAATATGTATGCACAATATACTACAACGTCTGCTGCATCAGGTTTTAAACTAAATGTACTTGAAAGACTGAGATAGGGCTCATCATGTATCTCTACATGACTGAGGGATGGGTGTCTGTGGGTAAACTAACAGGAAGTAGAGACAGCTGTATAGAAAGTTAGACTGTAGCTTGTGGTTTGGATAAATAACTGTGACATACCTGACAAACACGAGCATTATAACGATTGATCCCGCTCGGTGATCGAATTCGGTTCAGTGAGGAGTGGAGTTTGGACCCGTCCAGGATCCATGTGGCCATTTATTTCACAGTCTCACCCCACCGCAGGTCGAACCCTTGATAGGGCAGACTAATGCATGGCAGGTACGACACTACTTAGCGGTCGGGCAGAGTTGTGTATTGAGCGGTGATGATGATGATTGGTCTCAGTTGCATTTGTGCTCTACCGCTACGGCGGTCTGTGTCATTTTTACCACGATGCTGTGATACTTTATCATGCATGCAATAAACTTTAATGGCAAATATGCTTCTTCTTTCTTTTTTTTAATTCAATTTTAATTTCCACTTAGGTTTACAATGCTTCCCCCGGCAACCCGTGTGTAACAACTACGGGAGAAAAAAACAAAAAAGTGGATAAAGGCTAAAAACAAACGATCCTCCGCGATGCAATATAGACGTGGTCCAAGCTTCGAATGAAGCACGAAAACCCGGAATAGAGAATGCAAAACGTTGATTGGACTTATGCGGTTCTCTTCAGGTCCTGTCAAGATAAAAAGCGATGGTGCTGTCAACGCCGTTCTCATTATGGGAATTCTACTGAGAGCCGCGGCATTGTGCTGTGCTGCTCTCCACGAGCTCAGGGCAGTGTGACCTGTCAGCTCGCTGTCTGCCGAATCGGTAGCTGTGTGGCGAGAGGGTTCAAAACCTCAGCACATCAGGTGTGAAGGGGCATGCAGAGGCTGCAGAAAAGCAGTAATAGCAGCTTGTCACAGCAACACACTCGCATACAGCCACACACACACACACACACACACACACGCAGGTAGATATGTGTGCGTGCACGCAACGCGAGCACACAAAGTTCGGTCACTTTTCGAGCACTTGATGGCACTCCTCTGTGATGGCACGTCACCGTGTGCAGAATCTGTGAGCGCTTCTGCTGCCGCCACCTTCGAGCGGGCTCGAGGAGGGGTTGTGTTTTTTTTCCTGCTGGTTTCATTTGCAGCTTTAGGGTGTGCGAGTAAAGTTGACAAGGTTGCTATGAGCCCCTCGAACTGTCAACAGGACAGCGGAGTGCGAGAGTGCTCGGAGGAGGACTCTTGTGGTGGGGGGTGTCTGGGAGGATGAAAATAAGCGTAATTGTAAATACAGGGCGGATGAAGAAACGGGGCCTCCGCTGCAGCTAGACAGCTGAATCGAAGCTCCGGGTGACCCGTATCAGGCATTTATATATATATACACTACCGTTCAAAAGTTTGGGATCACCCAAACAATTTCGTGTTTTCCATGAAAAGTCACACTTATTCACCACCATATGTTGTGAAATGAATAGAAAATAGAGTCAAGACATTGACAAGGTTAGAAATAATGATTTGTATTTGAAATAAGATTTTTTTTACATCAAACTTTGCTTTCGTTAAAGAATCCTCCATTTGCAGCAATTACAGCATTGCAGACCTTTGGCATTCTAGATGTTAATTTGTTGAGGTAATCTGGAGAAATTGCACCCCACGCTTCCAGAAGCAGCTCCCACAAGTTGGATTGGTTGGATGGGCACTTCTTTGAGCAGATTGAGTTTCTGGAGCATCACATTTGTGGGGTCAATTAAACGCTCAAAATGGCCAGAAAAAGAGAACTTTCATCTGAAACTCGACAGTCTATTCTTGTTCTTAGAAATGAAGGCTATTCCATGTGAGAAATTGCTAAGAAATTGAAGATTTCCTACACCGGTGTGTACTACTCCCTTCAGAGGACAGCACAAACAGGCTCTAACAGGTACTATTTAATGAAGATGCCAGTTGGGGACCTGTGAGGCGTCTGTTTCTCAAACTAGAGACTCTAATGTACTTATCTTCTTGCTCAGTTGTGCAACGCGGCCTCCCACTTCTTTTTCTACTCTGGTTAGAGCCTGTTTGTGCTGTCCTCTGAAGGGAGTAGTACACACCGGTGTAGGAAATCTTCAATTTCTTAGCAATTTCTCGCATGGAATAGCCTTCATTTCTAAGAACAAGAATAGACTGTCGAGTTTCAGATGAAAGTTCTCTTTTTCTGGCCATTTTGAGCGTTTAATTGACCCCACAAATGTGATGCTCCAGAAACTCAATCTGCTCAAAGAAGTGCCCATCCAACCAATCCAACTTGTGGGAGCTGCTTCTGGAAGCGTGGGGTGCAATTTCTCCAGATTACCTCAACAAATTAACAGCTAGAATGCCAAAGGTCTGCAATGCTGTAATTGCTGCAAATGGAGGATTCTTTGACGAAAGCAAAGTTTGATGTAAAAAAAATCTTATTTCAAATACAAATCATTATTTCTAACCTTGTCAATGTCTTGACTCTATTTTCTATTCATTTCACAACATATGGTGGTGAATAAGTGTGACTTTTCATGGAAAACACAAAATTGTTTGGGTGATCCCAAACTTTTGAACGGTAGTGTATATATATATACAAATCAAATAGATTCAGAATCAAGTAATTAACATAACCATCGCGTTAATCCAGCCAAATTGACCGGTACCACCCCCCCCGTGTCTCTCATTACGGCGACGACCCCACGGTCCTGAGTTGAACTGAGGACAGAGCATCTGTCATCCTTGAATAATTCATTGTCAGTGTTGGTTTAAACCGAGTGTTTTGGGTTTGGGTTTAAACAGAGTGAATAGGGTAAGCCGACACACCGTACACCCAAAAAAAAGATGGGGTTTTTTTTGCTCCTTCCTACTGCCTTCTAGATTGAACCGTGCATCGCATTCACTCAGCTAGCGTTCAAGTGTTTATGACACGAGGTGGGGTGGGGTAGGGGGGCACTGTACGCTAGAAGAAATCAAATCTGAGACCAGTGCGGCCTTTTGCGACTTCTAAAGTAACGGCAAGGCGGGATTGTGAGCCGGTAACGAGGAGTCCTTCGAGAACACGGTCGTGCATGATAGACATCGCCACAAGAGAGCAGCCTTAAAACAAAACCCGGCTTTAGACTCAGTGTTGCGACACTCTTGGCTTCTACACTGTTGATTTCTTTGCCTCCCCCCCCCTCCCCTCCCCTCCCCTCCCCCCCCGGGCTCCAGATAGCGGCTAACTGCCGGAACGCCGCAAACCGGGACTGAAATAAATGCCATCGTGAAAGGCTCTCATACGTCTGTGCCGTACGCTGCCGTTGTGCAACGGCAAGCTGCCCCCGAGTGGGGCAGCAGGAGGAACGGTGGTGAGTGATTCTGCTCAGACTGGGGCAGCAGGAACGGTGGTGAGTGATTAGGGGAGCTTGAATGGAGTTTGGCAAGGGTGAGAAATTTTAAGTGCTCACCCTCCCGTTGCACACGCTCCCTTGTATATCTGAACTCTCTCTCTCTCTCTCTCTCTCTCTTTCACTCTGTCTGTCTGTCTGTCTGTCTGTCTGTCTGTCTGTCTGTCTCTCTCTCTCTACCTCTCTCTCTCTCTCTCCTCTCTTTCACTCTGTCTGTCTGTCTGTCTGTCTGTCTGTCTGTCTGTCTGTCTGTCTGTCTGTCTGTCTGTCTCTCTGTCTCTCTCTCTCTCTCTCTCTCTCTCTCTCTCTCTCTCTCTCTCTCTCTCTCTCTCTTTCACTCTGTCTGTCTGTCTGTCTGTCTGTCTGTCTGTCTGTCTGTCTGTCTGTCTCTCTCTACCTCTCTCTCTCTCTCTCTCTCTTTCACTCTGTCTGTCTGTCTGTCTGTCTGTCTGTCTGTCTGTCTGTCTGTCTGTCTGTCTGTCTCTCTCTCTCTCTTTCACTCTGTCTGTCTGTCTGTCTGTCTGTCTGTCTGTCTCTCTGTCTCTGTCTCTCTCTGTCTCTCTCTGTCTCTCTCTCTGTCTCTCTTTCACTCTGTCTGTCTGTCTGTCTGTCTGTCTGTCTGTCTGTCTGTCTGTCTCTCTGTTTATCTCACTCCCTCACTCACTCACCCCCCCCTCACACACACACACACAAACACACACACAGATGTAAAAGGGTTCTGAGTGACTCCACTCTTGTCACTAGGTGTCTGCTGTGAAAACAGCACCCTCCCTCCCTCCCTCCCTCCCTCTCTCTCCTCCCCCTCTCCCCCTCCCCCTGGACGGCAGCCTGACATACCAGACCTTGTTCGTTAGTGCATATTTTTACCCACCGTTACTAAATTAGGAAGCCAGAGAGAGCATACGGAGTGTGGCTGCCAAGGCAGAAGAAGAAGGGTCTGATCAGGCCCGGGTTTGCCGAGGGCCTACGCCAGCCCTACCAGCTTCATTAAGAGCCACTTGAAGACCAGCGGGGACGAGGGCCAAACAGATCCCAGAATGCCCAGCCAAAAACTCACGGGACAAACAAACAAATAAACGGTTCGTCTCATGGCCTGCCAGAGTCAACCGGCAGCAGCCACCCCAAGGAGCCATAAGAAGTTATCTTAGGCAGTCTCGCACACAAAACGGGCCCTGCCCCGGGTTTAAAACCAGCGACAGCCCACACGCTGCCAGCCCGACACGGAATAAATTAACCTAGAAAACCGTCCCGGGGGACCAATTTCTCAAAGCAGCCAAAGAGACGGCACTTCTTGTTTGTTTGGCACCAAGTTTAGGCGCTGATGCGAGAGGGGGTATTTTCATAAGGAAATTTACATTTCCTCATCCCCGTCGGTATACAGCATTCGCGTCCATTAAAAGTATGGGAGCCGGTGATCTATCGGACCCTAGATCTCCCCTAGCGTCTCGTTCTGTTGCCAGTGACACAAACAAGAAGCCGAGCCCCGGGTTAGTACGAGCCGCCCCGCTCGTACCCGCGCTGGGCAGGTTTAAGCGTGAATACGGGCTTTGTTGAGAAGTAAGGGAACTTGTCTTAAGGGTTTGTAAAAAGTTTTTCCATCTTTATTCCGCCTTACAAAGTAAAATGAAAAAAAAAACCCAGCCGGCCTGTCGGACCCCGGCTACGTTCAGGGGGTCTCGGTCTTTCCTGGGTCTTGACTTTCACCTGCAGTGGCGTTGCTGATGCTCCTCTTCAGGTGCATGAAGTAAAGCCACCTGCAGGGGAGCGGACAGCCCACGGTGTCCGCTTGTTTGTTGACGGGTCAGATGAGCCCACAGACTCAGTCTGGGGGGGGGGGGGGTAATATAAATACAGTTAACAATTCTCAGACAGCATTATTTCTCTAAAACAGAATGGATAGAAACAAAGAAACAAAGAAACAAACAAAGAAACAAAGAAAGAAAGAAAGAAAGAAAGAAAGAAAGAAAGGATCCATATGAATAACACAACAAAATAAACGGTTTCAAGATATCTTTTCAGTGTTACTACACTGACATCTACTGGAATTAATACGAAATTACAACTCCATAGTTCAAAGTCTCGGGGGGGGGGGTAGTCCCCCCCAACCGAAAGCACACGCTCACTCGCGCCACCCACTCATCTCTTATGAAGAGAAACAATGTGATCTGGATATTTTAACACCAAATATAAAATTATATTTTAAGGCATTTCGTCTGTTAGGCATAAATTCGAATTATGAACAGCGCGGAGACCTGCTATAAAGGCCGATAACGAATAGGCTGCCGAAACTGTTATAAATCTAATGTGAATCAATCCTGTATCCTAATATAGAGACAATAGCATATAGCATATGATAATCTTGACAACTGATGGCCTATTGCCAATAATGTCAGATCCCCCCCCCCCCCATAGCAACTTATTACAGGAGAACGGACGTAACTCGGAACCACATTACAGATCTGGTAAACATGGCTGGGCTGAATAATGGAATAAATTAACCATCATGGGCGAGTTGGCCTACATGTTAGCTGTCCAGTAAAATGCCTTTAGAGTCAAGTGTACTTTTATCATATCAAAAGCAGCGAAGGGAGAAACTGTTGGTAAACAATGCTGCCATTTATTACATTATTTAGTTATTCTTGCTGAACTGTACGCTTCGCATTGTTATGATCACTTGGGCAGTAATTAGGTATTGTAGCTCCAGGCCAATAATCACAGTGAGTAAGATATTGACAGAATGGAGTGTAATACAGCAGGGATCTGTCCGGGTCAGGAAAGACCTGATCTGATGGCCCCTGTGGTGTATTGGATCGAGCACTCGGTGCTCGATTGTGTTGGACTGTCACCACTACTGAGTTCTGTAATACACTGGTCGAGCCTAGAAGTGTGTGATGTCTCCGTCAGTAAAGATCAGACTTGTGCCGCATCCTCGTCTCCGTGTACTTATATATATTAGTGATTAAGTTAGTAACCCACGAATAGTAACACTACAATAGTGTACATAAGAGAAGTCACAACAGCCCCCTGACAACAAGTGGCAGACTAGGTTAGAGTTGTGTTAAGATCTGGGAACGGCAAAACACAACTACAGTCGTCAATATGCTCGTGGGAAGTTTCAGGTGTCCTCACTTGTGCGAGGGGGAGACGCTTCTACTTGATTCTCATCTCCCAGCTTTTGCCAAGTAGTCACAAAATCCCTTCCCCTGTTCTCCACGGCCAGGGTGCAGAGGGTGGGCTAGTGCAAGGAGCGCGAACCGTGTGGTGAGAAAAGGAGGACGCTTGCTGAAGCTCAGTGACATCACGAAGTTACCAAACGTCGGCTGGAGGGATGTGCCTCATAGGCAGGCCAAGTATATTGTAACGTGCATGGATAAGAAGACACGCTGGCCGCTGGCTCGCGGGTCTGACCCTTTAGTCTAGCGGTTAGCGATGCCTCCTGCGGTGCGGGCGATACGGGTTCGCGTCCCGGCCGCGGCAGTTCCTGTGGTTGCGTTGTCCCCCGAATTCGCTACCTTGGTGTCAGAAGTGGGATGGAGCGACCGTAAGGCCATCGGAAGCGCATGCGCCCTGAGGCGTGAAGGAGCTGATATTGCTTAAGCGCGGGGACGCGCTTCCCGAAGGAGGGGAGTAGTGTAACGTGCATGGATAAGAAGACACGCTGGATCGCGGGTCTGACCCTTTAGTCGAGCGGTTAGCGATGCCTCCTGCGGTGCGGGCGATACGGGTTCGCGTCCCGGCCGCGGCAGTTCCTGTGGTTGCGTTGTCCCCCGAATTCGCTACCTTGGTGTCAGAAGTGGGATGGAGCGACCGTAAGGCCATCGGAAGCGCATGCGCCCTGAGGCGTGAAGGAGCTGATATTGCTTAAGCGCGGGGACGCGCTTCCCGAAGGAGGGGAGTAGTGTAACGTGCATGGATAAGAAGACACGCTGGATCGCGGGTCTGACCCTTTAGTCGAGCGGTTAGCGATGTCTCCTGCGGTGCGGGCGACACGGGTTCGCGTCCCGGCCGCGGCAGTTCCTGTGGTTGCGTTGTCCCCCCCCCCCCCCGAATTCGCTACAATATTTACGAAAGAATCAATGAAGGCATACAAGTGCTTGGAAGCATATCGTAGCGAATTCGGGGGGGACGACGCAACCGCTAGAACTGAGTTCAGCAGAACAACTCATCCGTGCACTGATTTCCTCCAGGCTGGACTGCTGTAACTCCCTCTGCCTTTCTGTTTCTTCGACTACAATTTCCCCGCCTACAATTAGTTCAAAATGCTGCCCCCACCCCGGTTATTAACAGGACCCCCAAAAACGAATTCCCCTCACCCCTATTCTTGCACCCCTTCACCGGCTCCCCGTTCACTTCAGAATCCATTTCAAACTCCTCCTGCTGGCATTTGAATCTCTCCGTGATCTCGCCCCTCCCTGTATGTCCGAGCTTCCCACGCCCTACAACATCGCCAGGTCCCTTAGGTCCTCCCACTGCGGATTGTTTTGGGGGGTTTCTTTTCTTTCTCCCCCCCCTCCCCCCTTTCGTCTAACAAAGGCGGGCGACGGCGCCTTCTCTGGAACAGCCTGCCGGAGGTAGATTCAAACGCTCTCCAAACGGGGTTAGTTAAACGAGTTACGGAGTTCCCCAAACTTGTGTCCGCTCGACAGAAGGGAATTCTGATTAAATTTCTCGACAAGAAAATGATCATCCCCACGAGTAACCAATGCAAGCTCGTATTTATGTTTATCATCACACAGTGGAACATAATTCATCAAGCCTCACAAGGATGAGAGATAAATCAAGTTTGGTGATCATGGAGTGAAAAGGAGAGCCGTCATTGATCAGGGGTCTTCTCAAAAGAGGATATAATTTTAATTCAAAATCATTTTTGATCGCATATATGAGTTGGTGGGGTAGACTTGGAGCGGGGACTATGACATGATCTGCTCATCAGTGCCCCGGTAGTGGTGATGCTGTAGAAAAGGGCTGTAGCCCAAATTGAGGTAATCGCCATATCAGCAAATCCACTTGCAGCTCCCGATCCTTCATTGTGCTTGAAATTTGTAAACGTTCATGAGTAAACATGTTGTGTATTTCTCAGGGTCTGTGAAAACCTAACGAGCTGCACACAGAGCGCGTCGTGTTTTGTGCACCTATCAGCCTTTCAAAGGGGGTAGATTTCTGTACTATTCTTATTTTATTTTACTTTTTTGAAATTATTTTTATGATCCATCACCCATCACCCCCGTAGCCCAAATTTCGAGCGTACGCACGTTGTAAACGAGCGACTTCCGGTGTTGCGGCGTTGTCAACGAACACTGTGGCTCTTGAACGCGCCCCGCTTCAAGCCTTTGCAGTGTTTGGTTCGGAAGCGAGTTTGTGGTGTGGGAGCAACGATTTGGGTTTTCCGGCTGTCGGTGCCGTCATCTGTTCCGGGGGGGATGAGGGTTTATTTACTCGTGGGTAAATAAAGCCTACACATGCGGGGCTCCAAACATATCTACACAACTCACATTGAGCACCGGCCGGGAAAGGGGCTGTTGCCGATGAACCGAGCGTTACCAAGGAAACCCGTCGACTTGACGCGACAGTCGAACAACAACCGCGATGTAGTCAGAAAAACGAGCTCAGAGACGGAGACAAAACCCGCGAAGTAAAGCGATGGACGCGACGGAATCGTAAGTGAACGGGCCGAGACCGAATTAGATTTGCTGTTCTGGCTTTAACGCCAACATAGCAGTCTTCCCGGGTTGACGAGACCTGACTGACGTGCCTCAAATAGGACCTTTAAACCGCCCTTCCGAGGTGCGCTTTAGTTCGGGAATGGGCTTACAATGATACAATATAACAGTTAGACTTACAGCGATACAATATAACAGTTACACTTACAGCGATACAATATAACAGTTAGACTTACAGCGATACAATATAACAGTTAGACTTACACCGATACAATATAACGGTTAGACTTACAGCGATACAATATAACAGTTACACTTACAGCGATACAATATAACAGTTAGGCTTACACCGATACAATATAACAGTTACACTTACAGCGATACAATATAACAGTTAGGCTTACAGCGATACAATATAACAATAAGACTTATACCGATACAATATAACAGTTAGACTTACATCGATACAATATAACAGCTAGACTTACGGCGATACAATATAACAGTTAGACTTACGGCGATACAATATAACAGTTAGACTTACGGCGATACAATATAACAGTTAGACTTACAGCGATACAATATAACAGTTAGGCTTACAGCGATATAATATAACAGTTAAGACTTACAGCGATACAATATAACAGTTAGGCTTACAGCGATACAATATAACAGTTAGGCTTACAGCGATACAATATAACAGTTAGACTTACGGCGATGCAATATAACAGTTAGACTTACAGCGATACAATATAACAGTTAGGCTTACAGCGATATAATATAACAGTTAAGACTTACAGCGATACAATATAACAGTTAGGCTTACAGCGACACAATATAACAGTTAGGCTTACAGCGATACAATATAACAGTTAGGCTTACAGCGATACAATATAACAGTTAGGCTTACAGCGATACAATATAACAGTTAGGCTTACAGCGATACAATATAACAGTTAGACTTACAGCGATACAATATAACAGTTAGGCTTACAGCGATACAATATAACAGTTAGACTTACAGCGATACAATATAACAGTTAGGCTTACAGCGATACAATATAACAGTTAGACTTACAGCGATACAATATAACAGTTAGACTTACAGTGATACAATATAACAGTTAGACTTACAGCGATACAATATAACAGTTAGGCTTACAGTGATATAAGAGTTAGGCTTACACCGATACAATATAACAGTTAGACTTACAGCGATACAATATAACAGTTAGGCTTACAGCGATACAATATAACAGTTAGGCTTACAGCGATATAAGAGTTAGGCGTACACCGATACAATATAACAGTTAGACTTACAGCGATACAATATAACAGTTAGGCTTACAGCGATACAATATAACAGTTAGGCTTACAGTGATATAAGAGTTAGGCTTACACCGATACAATATAACAGTTAGACTTACAGCGATATAATATAACAGTTAGACTTACAGCGATATAACAGTTAGGCTTACAGCGATATAATATAACAGTTAGACTTACAGCGATATAATATAACAGTTAGACTTACAGCGATATAATATAACAGTTAGACTTACACCGATACAATATAACAGTTAGACTTAAAGCGATATAATATAAGAGTTAGACTTACACCGATACAATATAACAGTTAGACTTAAAGCGATATAATATAAGAGTTAGACTTACAGCGATACAATATAACAGTTAGGCTTACAGCGATATAATATAAGAGTTAGACTTACAGCGATATAACATAAGAGTTAGACTTAAAGCGATATAATATAACAGTTAGACTTACACCGATACAATATAACAGTTAGACTTAAAGCGATATAGTATAAGAGTTAGGCTTACAGCAATATAATATAAGAGTTAGACTTACAGCGATATAATATAAGAGTTAGGCTTACAGCGATATAATATAAGAGTTAGGCTTACAGCGATGTAATATAAGAGTTAGACTTACAGCGATATAGTATAAGAGTTAGGCTTACAGCAATATAATATAAGAGTTAGACTTACAGCGATATAATATAAGAGTTAGGCTTACAGCGATATAATATAAGAGTTAGGCTTACAGCGATATAATATAAGAGTTAGGCTTACAGTGATATAATATAAGAGTTAGACTTACAGCGATATAATATAAGAGTTAGGCTTACAGCGATATAATATAAGAGTTAGGCTTACAGTGATATAATATAAGAGTTAGGCTTACAGCGATGTAATATAAGAGTTAGACTTACAGCGATATAATATAAGAGTTAGGCTTACAGCGATATAATATAAAGGCTCAGGGGGTTTCTTTCTACATCTGTAGGTCCAACAGTTCAAACTGAAACAGCCTTCGTGTGTCTGTGTGTTGCGTATAACGTCGTATCTTGTGAATATGAAACCAGGTTAGAACAAATTCTGAAGTTCAAGGGGGTGGTTTTAGTAATTAACGGTGGCTTGGATGATGATGATGATGATGATGATGATGATGATGAGTTGGCCTGTTGTACTCTTGCAGGTCTAGTGAAAGTGTAAGAAGCAACAGCAGAACCACAGATGCGTCCCCTCTCTGTGACAGGCTTGATGCGGGGAGTCCTCCAAAAGCCAAGTTTACAGGCAAGGACTTCATCATGACGCCCCCTGCGGAAAAGCTTAGCCATTTCCAAAGTCGAGCCCAAGACTTGGCAAACAACCAACAGGTTGGTTTTTATCTGTCAAGTAAGGAGGCGGTCACACGCCTATAATGTTATTTTTGCTGCTGCACAGCAGTACTCAAGAACGCTTGCTCGCCTATATCTGCAGACTTCTTGCCCAGATTTCAGGACAAGCATGCACGCATGCACATATAGCTTACACACAAGTATACACAAAAAGGATGAACAATGGAAACGTAATACAAAACCATCAGAGGAGAAGAAAAAATAACCTTCAGAAAAGATCCTTTAGAAAAACGTTACCGAGAATTCAAAAATTCTCTGCAAAAGTGGCAAAGTAAAAAAAAAAAAAGTGGTGGAAAAATTGTGGAAAGATTCCAACAATTTTGATTGCTAAAGTTGCCAAGCCTAACACATGTTGTATTATTAGGGCACTGTAGGCTACCACAGCACTGTGAGAGGTGATTTTGATGGGCTTTTTGTGTACACAGTTCGATGCGTGCATCCAGGACCTGGTACGTTGTGTTGCCCTGACTAAACTGGCGTATGGAAATGAACATCTGAAACTTGCTCAAGCCCATGCCAAGCTGGCCAATGCATATCTCCAGTTTAAAGGTACTTGCAAAAAGATAATGCCGGGAAAATAATGCAGAGCCTTGATATTGACTGTGATACTGAGAGTAAAAAATAAAACACTGTTATTTAAGTCAGAAATACAAAGCACACATCAGAAGTTAAGACATGGATGCATGGTAGTGAAGGCAATACTATTGGGTCAAGTTATGAAAGCTACTAGTGCTAATACGGCTGTTCAGATTTAGAGGTCATATCCTGGAAGTTATAAACTCAAACTCCGTTGTTGTTGTTGTTTTTTTATCCATTGTTCATCCAGGCTTTGGTATGCAGGCCCAGGGGCACACATCCCTGGCCAGGCAGCTGCTGTCCTTATGCTCCTCCATCTCCTCTCGCAGGGAGGACAGACTCCAGTTCCTCACATGTCTCCTCGGCATATACGTCACACAGGGAGGTGCCGCGTTGCTTACAGGCAAATATCCTTCTTCTTTTCTTTTTTTTTTTTTAATTGTGTTTGATTGTTAGTTCACGGAATGAGAATGTAAATGAAGTCGTAACTGAAGTCACGGCATGAACGCAGCTAAGTTGGACGGTTGCCTTAAACGACCATAGAATTGTCCCTTGACTTGTGTCGAACGCTTGAGGAGGCAGAGTCCTCCTATCTGGAGGCCCGGAGAACGCTGGAGGAGCTTCATCAGCAGAGCGGCATCAACCCGGAAGAGAAGATGAAGACCGAGCTGGAAATCAGCATTTCCCTGTCCAGGTCCTCCAGTAAAAATACCTTTTTGCACTAAATTCAGTTCAATCCAATGTATTGTCGTTGAAAACAACGTGCAGGCACGTGTGTAAAATGAAATAAGGGGATATCTTAGTATCTGGGGTATTAACAGGCTTTTTGGGTCAGAATTGGAATTGAAGAGTAAGGGCCTTATTGGTTTGCTTTTTTTTTTAATGTATGCATGCAGTAATTGACTTTGGAAACGTACGACAAGTGCCGCTATAACAGACAGTACTTTGATATTTAGCAGCACTGTGCGGGAATCACATGCTTCGCTATATTTATTTCCCGTGACTCTTGGGAGTATCAAGTTCAGGCTGAAAGACCAAATAACTTTTCCCCCGCTGCCGAGGAAGACCTGACTTTTCCAGTCAGGTCTCGTTTGAAGCGACTCACGCACTGCCGGGTTATTTTACGTTTCCATTTTCCTGACAGAGGAAGTACCTGATTACCTGATTTACTGTGGGAGTCGGGTTACCTGAGCTGTTAGGCGTGAGTCTGGCCACAAGATGGCAATACTTGCAGCTTTTTATATTTATATATATATATTTATATATATAAATAAACTCTACCCCCAGTAATTTGGCTGTGTTGACTCACACATATCCCGTCTTTCCTCGTGCTGCCGTTTCATTGTGATTGTGAAATGGCCTTATAATAGTTAAACAATTCATGTACTCTTTGAATTGACATGAAATATATATATATAAAAATACAGCCCCCCCCCCCACACACACACATACACGCAGTATTGTCCCGTCAACAGAGTAGCGGCTATTATTATACAGTGCACAGCTGCAGATCTGCCGGGTTGGATCCCCGCCTGTCCTGCACCTTCATTTGTTCAGCGGAGGCACATAGTTGATGATTTCTTGCTAATGCCTTGCTTTTTTCTTTCTCTTACCCCCTTTTGTTAGTTCAAAATCCTCTTCTCCCCCCCCCCCCCGTCTCTGTTTCTCTCCTTCACCCTTCCCCCCACTCTTTCTGCATGATTTAATATTCTTCTGCCTCTCGGATGTTGTTGTTCGGCAGCCCTCCCAGTGAAGCCTCTTTTCTTTTTTTCTTTTTAACTTCATAATGGAAGTATTGGAGAATCAGAGAGAGTGTTATTGCCGTGTGCATTACATGCACAAGGGATTTTACTCGGCGTCGGTGTGGTTCAGAATAACGAAAGTGCAGTTTTTCTCCTGTTGTTTATGCTGCATATGTAACATCGTTAACAAAGTGATACGTCGACGCCGTTACGCGGTGTGTTTTGTAACTTACTGTTGATGTTGACAAGAGCGGTTTCCAAGGGCAACGCTGGCTCAGGTACAGATGAGGAGGCAGTAAAGGTGGTGGCAAAGCACGAACGCCGGAGAAACTGACGGCCTGTCTCGGGAATCGTGCTGCCCTGCGTTTTGTGGGCCAGTAGTGCCAAATTAAATAGCTTATTGTTAGGTAAGAAGGATCATTCATAGCCTTGTTCTAGAATTGGAGTATAGGCCAAACTGCTGCGGTCACCTTACGAGTATATTGTGCGGATTTCCACGTGGACAGGTCCTCGCATTGGACCGCCGTAAAATAATAAAGAGCGTGTGCATCGTTTGTTTAAGATTGCAGGAGACGTTAACACCGAGTCCTACTTGTTGTCAGCTGCAGTGGACTCTGAAGTCTTCGTTGCTTTTTGGACATGTGTAATTCTGCCGCAGCACTGGGTTAACCCCGACAGGGCTGCTTCAACAGGAGGCACCCTCCCGCCGTTACACACTGTTGTATTTACAGCTAGACGTGTAGAGGGAAAGACTGCTTGGTGAACATTTGAATGAGAACGTCCAAAGCACTGATTTAAGTCCGACTAGGGACTTAGGTGAGGTGAGATACAGGGGATCTGTAAATATCGCCATCACAGTCAGTTTCTAATCACTAAGAGTTTGTTGACTTGATATGTGTAATTGGAAAAATGTGCAGACTCCGGCTTGTGTGTAAGCTTGCTAAATCTCCTTTGTTTGTGGTGACTAAGAACTTGGCATGCTTGTATAGTGCCGTCAGTCAACACTGTTGTGACTGGGGGGAATGTTCCCACCAAAGCCTGGAACAATAAAATAAGCTCGGCCCAGTTGTAGATCCTGCTCCAAACATTCCACTCAGCTGCAGATGCACACTCAAGGTGTGCGGTTATGACCGGTGAAACGGGATAGAGTCTCCAAGACAGATTTACTGTTGGTTTTACACATTTCCATGTTCTCCAGACTCATACGGGCCCTGTTTCCCCTTGCTTTGCTTGGTGTATAGAACTGGTCGCTTCAGTCAGAGTTGTTTTTGCTCCTCTCTCTCCCTCTCTCTCCCTCTCTCTCTCTCTCTCTCTCTCTCTCTCTCTCTCTCTCTCTCTCTCTCTCTCTCTCTCTCTCTCTCTGTGTTTAACAAGGTTTAGTACAGTTCAGACCTGGCACTTTATTGTCTCTCTGTTTCCACCTCACTTTTTCCAGGAGTGAATTCACTGTGTCACTTTCCCCAAGCCCGGCCCCTAGAGCAGACTTACGTCAACAATGGTCTGGTACCATTTACTAAAGAGAGTTGTGTGGTCCGCTTGGCAACGCATCTATAAATCTCTTAATTATCTGAATTTCCCCGCTTTGTGGAGTCTGAATTGGATTTCAGCTGCATACGGCATCTCCCCTCACCGGCAGGTAGTGTGAAAGGTTGCACAGCGAATGAGAGAATAGAGCGACATTGTGCCCCCTGCTCTGTCCGTGCAAGCAGAAAGGCAGAACACACGGACTGTGAGACCGGAGTTGTGCCGCAACGGTTCCTCGCTGCCGTAAAAGGCTCGGTCTCATGAAATCCCCGCTGCTTCGCCCAGGGCTGGGCCACGCCCTCTAACCATCAAGGCATGTTTTGGTAATGTTGTACCCATGGCAAAAAATTAAGAGAAAGGGATATTGGATGATTTTGCTGTGCTCCCTACCGCTGACATTTTCACCACCGGGTATGAATACTTTCAGTCATGTTTTAATCACAGCTTGGCAGGGATCGCCACTCAATAAGTAAACAAACCGGGGCAGTTTTCTAGATAACTGGACCTGCAACCAATCTGTACAGTGTAAATATAGAGAGACGGGCTTGTAAATAGCCGTTTTGTCTCCGGCTGTGTGACAGTGCTGTAGCGAGTGAGGGTGTCGACGGGCACGGAGTGCCCTCTGAGAGAGGCCACTCCACGAGCAGAGAGCTAAATTGAATTTAAACTCCATTAGATGTTTCAAATCCTGCAGGGACAGGAAGCAGTTAGCGTCGTAGTCTTATGGGTCCAGTCTCCTTGTAGAGGATAACGCAGCCATCCTCTCTCGCTCTCTCTCTCTCTCTTTTTCTGTCCTGCCTACTTTCTATTAGTGGGTCTGAGTGGCTGGGTCATTAATATTTACTCTAGAGATTTCCGGAGCTTCCTCCATATGCATTAACACAACATGTGATGCTGCAAAAATGGCAGGACACCTATACGTATGTAATGTCAAAAATGTAGAGCTTGTTGACACCGCGGAGCGCTAAGTAACTTCTTTGTCAACATGCAGAGTCATGTTTAGACCCTCGTCTTTGTTTAGCTGGGTTCCACTTTGTGAGAGGATGCACCCATAGACGGTTAGCAATGCTTTGTGCAGGCATTCCCTATTATAGTCTGTACTACACAAGGATTCGAAAGCGGAGACAAGCCAAAGCTTTCACTTATCGGCAGGGCCCTGGTTTGGCTAGACACCAGGCAGTAGCTCCAGTGCTCTAAAATGGGCTCCCAGTGACACAGCACAAAACACACAGAGAACCAGGTTGCTAATATTGCTCTAAGTACTAATGTGTTACTGACAACTTAATAATAATAATAATAATAATAAATCAAACTGACATAGCGCTTTTCTAACACTCCGAGTCGCTTTATAATAAATGGCGGCAAAACAAGACAACAGATAAACACAACACAGACAAACAGGGGTGGATGGGGAGGGGGTGCTACAAGAGGGAGAGGCGGCAGCCACACACGACGCCAGCGGTACACTCCCACTTAAACACATACGAAAGGGCAAGAAAAACAAAAAACCGATAACAATAGACGAAGACTCCACACCATCAGCAACAGCCAAGGCAGTGAGGTCATTCAAGATCTTCGGTCATGACTCGAGTAAATGAACCAATGTATTGGAACTTGAATAAGTGCAGAATTTATATTCTTATCCTCTTTTCCTCCTCCTAAAATAACAATAATAACCGCTAAATACTGGGATATGCATTTGATTTCGATGGGAAATTCACTTTTTGCTAAGCCTCCTCCGGGGAGGTCAGATCACAGCTACAAAGCAGTGCCCCCCAGAGCTGGTTAGGCTGTAGTGTATTTTCTAAAGAAACCTCAGCCTGCCTGAATGCGTTCTGACACAGGGGCTCAAACCTAGGTCCTGTGGTTTGCAGGGCAGCCTTTCTAACTGATAATAACACGCTGATGCCTCCTGTTGTGTGGGTAACACTCACCACTATACTTTGTCTGCCTCTTTGTTTCTAACTGGCAGCTTCTTTCTCTGCTCTTTTGTGCCTCGTAGGGTTTTTCACAAACAGGGCAAACTAGAGGAGGCCTTAGGACACTGCGAGAAGTCTTTGCAGTTGCTGGAGAGCCAAGATAACCCAAAGCAAACATGTTCTGTCTACAGGGACATGGCAACCATTGAGCAGGCCCAAGGCCGTTTACAACAAGCCATAGCGCATCTCTCTAAGGCAAGGAACATATGCTCAACGCCTTCATAACCCATACAACACAAACAAACACACATGCAGATATATGGACGCTATTTGAGAGGCTGCCGTGGCCTGTTAGGTAAGTCGCTCATATTTCTGAATCTGTGATATGTGAGCTGTCTTATTTCATGTGTGTTTCTGCTAGGCTCATGCCATTGCAATGAGTCAGAGCCTAGGGGGCCTGGATGGGGCCCACATCTCCCACAGCCTGGCACTGGTCCTCTCTACAGCCGCAGAGTCCCATCACAATGGTCAGTCTATTCACAGACACTGGACTGAGCTATAGGCCCCCCCAGCACTCAAACAGGGGTTAATTAGGATTTGAATTTCCGACTGTCTTCATGTATGTCAAACCCTTTTGGATCACGTTTTTGCGAACAACCTTACAATAGCCTCATTGAAAGATGTGGTAGCTGTACCAAAGTTCAACCACGGCTCATTGTGTGATCCCTCCTTCAGCTACCTTAAAAAGTAAATAAGTTCCATAGTTGCGATGGGAGGCATGTGGCGTATAAAGAGTAATTGAATCATAAGTAATGAAAATCCTAAGGGTTCGTATTGAAGAATTAGTGGACCTTCATTTCGCATTTTGAAATCCTGGAAGTGACTGGATACAGAATCAAAAGGTGGTTGGTTGTTGTGCAAAACAAAGGATAAAAGGATGTATTGTTTGTGTGTCTCTCATACTATTGTAGAGTCTGCAACTCATTACTTTGAGGAGAGCCTACGTGCATTCGAGAACTCCACAGGTCCACAGGATTCAGTCTTCCTTACAGTCCAGGATGACTTCTGTCGCTTCCTTGTGCTAACTGGACAGCCAGAGGTCTCACACTATCCTCTCTCTCTCTCTCTCTCTCTCTCTCTCTCTCTCTCTCTCACTCTCTGTTACATGCATACACACAGTGAAGCATCACCCAACACCAGTCAGACAACCCCGCTACACTAATTTCTGAGTGTTAGGCACATAGTTTCTATCACTGTGTTGTCGACCTCCCAGTTTCAAGACTCTTAAGATTGTCACCTGTCCAACTTCCCTACCTCGGACAGCAAGGGCCTTAGAAATGCCTCTAGAGTTAGTGAATGGTCAAGAGGAATTCTTCTCCCTGCTAAAGGTTGTGGGGTTAGCTCGAGTTGGTTTGTACCATTGCAGAGATGCATGCAGATTCAGAAATCCTCCCTTCCTGTGAAGAAGTCAGCATTTGGTGACCTGAGTGCTGAGGTTGCAGACACCTTGCAGCTGATAGGAGGTGTGGAAATGTCCCAGGGTAGCATCAAGCGGGCCCATAGGACCTTAAAAAAGGTAAGGAACCGAGCAATAGATACTAATCACAGGTAAAAAGAACATGGGAAGGAATAATCTTGCTCAGAAAACATAAACACTATATTTACCAATGGCACTGCACTATTCATCCACACCGACATCCTATTTACCATTGTCTCTGCCAAGCTATTTCAGGAGGAGGGGGGTCTTACTGAAAGGCCATGTGTCAGAGGGTGTGGCGCCTTCATAATGATATACTCTAGTGAGAGGGTGAGAAGCCTAGTCAAATATATATATATAAACACAAAGAGTCCCAGCAATATTGAGATGAGCTATTTTCACCATCGTCCCTTAAGTCCCAGTGCCATCAAAGTAGCATGCTAAACTTGGAAGAGTGCAGTGTGCAAAGCCACCCTCCCCTGGTGTAAAATATCACACATAATGACATTGTGCTTTCTCAGTTTGGATGGAGACAGACAGATGGGTAGCACAAGTACGGAGGAAGACTTCTGCTAACTGCTGTCAGTGAAAGGGATTCTGACCCCGATTAAATTTGGGATGTCATAATGTCATCTTCGCAAAAGAGACATTCTAAGTTCTGCCAGGGCATACGCATGATGCACATGGACTTTGTTGAATAGGTTCAATTGATATTCCGCCTCGGTTCCACATTACTATGCTTAGCATCTTAAGGCTTCATTTGGCACTGATGCAAAAAAAAAAAGAAGGTTGCCCTCATGGTATATATATTACATAACCGGCGAGTCACCTACTCCTCTTGACATAATCTGTTCGGTTGTCCTGGGAGCCCAGTTCCCCCGGCCACCAAACACTCGAAAACAGCCCAGTTACGGGGGGACTTCTGCACACTAAAAATGACATGCATGTAAGCCGAGGAGCCCGGTTGCTATGTTGTTTTGTTGTTGTATCTAAGCGCAGAGGGAGTTTTCAGCGTCGGAGGGGTGCATCCCACCTCCCTCTCCTTCAGCTGCGTCGGCGTGCTAACTCTTCTGAAGAACCCCTGACACAAAACAGACTCACAAAGGCTCGTGCACTTTTAGCTCCAATCATGACTATGACAGAAATCTGGATGAAAGATGTTCCACGGAACGTTGGAGGCGAGCCAGGGGGGGGGGGGTTTGTCAAAGACAGAAAAAACAAATGACGGTGCCTGGCAACAGATTTGCTCTCGTCTGTAGGTTTTTGTTTTGAGATGGGGGTCTCTGAAAGGAGCCTAAGCTCGTACATACATGACACGCACAGTCCCAACGAGAAGGGAGAACAATGGCTCCCACACGCTTGACAGTTTCCTCCTTTTCCTCTCGTGCCGGCGAAAAAGGGGGCTTCCATTACATCAACCTTCGCAGCAGTGAAAACACACTTGAGGCCAAATGGACGCGTTCCAGTTCTAGTTTGCCGGACTTCGCCTGGCCGCAAGGGAAACGTTGGGCTCCCTCTTCCCCCCGCTTTAAACTAAACCCTGTCGACGTCCTGTAATTCCCGGCGATGGGGGAAAACAATCGGCAGTCTTTTACATCACTCGGTGTATGCGAGCGTTTCCGCTGAGTTTTCCCCTTTTGCAGCCTTGCCAACAGGTGCCGAGGTCGTTTAGGAGTAGCGGCACGCTCTCCTGTATTGTTTAGAGCAAACTAGCCGTGGCGTGGGAAGTCACAATGGTCGTCTTTTTAACACACTAGGTAAACAAACCCGGATTCCTGGGCTGTTCGTTTGCAGGCCCCGAAATACATCCGAACGAGTCCATCGTTAAACCTGCTCTCCAAGAGGTCAGCACACAGGTGTTATCTGATACAGCAGTTATTTTGGGATGTTCAGAGTTCTCATGTGGCTAGGAAGTGTTTTCATACCCCCCCCCCTCTCCTCTGTAATATGGGGTTTTTATCTCTCCTTCTATAACGAACCCTCTGTTGCCGATTACGTTTTAGTGTCTGGAGATCCAGAATGTTATTCACGGTCCTCAGCACAAGAAGACGAGAGCTACGCAGAAAACTGTGGAGATGCTGGCCCGGTAACTCTGAAGTGAACGTGCAGACATTTTCTGTTCTATCAGTTTGACATTTAACTTTACCGCACCACTGAAGCGATACCTGTTGTGCCTTCATTTATTTCACCCAACAGCAAAATCTTTCACCCAATACTAAAGCTGTAGTCACACAAGTAGATATGTAGAAAAAGAGGCGGCCATGTGTTCACAGTACAGCGAGCCGTGTTTTCGGTGATGTCACGAGGTGTGTTTTTCCAGGACACCAGAGGTTGCTGAGAGACGGCAGAAGCAAGGCAGCAGGAACACAAAGCCCCCTTTGTGTGCAGTTCCGCGACCATGTGACAAAGAAGGCGGCAAGCATCGGCCCTGAATCTTAAAATGCCATCAGGATACATTTGGGTTTCTTTCTTCATTCCATTTTCTCCCCAATTGTATTTGGCCAATTACCCCCCCACTCCCCCGAGCCGCCCTGCTCACCGCTCCACCCCCCCTCTGCCGATCCGGGGAGGGCTGCAGACCACCACGTGCCTCCTCCCATACACGTGGCGTCGCCAGCCGCTTCTTTTCCCATGACAGCGAGGAGTTTCGCCAGGGGGACGTAGCACCCGGGAGGGTCACGCTATCCCCCCCCCCCAGTTCCCCCTGAACAGGCGCGCCAACCGACCAGAGGAGGCGCTAGTGCAGCGACCAGGACACACACCCACATCCGGCTCCCCACCCGCAGACACGGCTAATTGTGTCTGTAGGGACGCCCGGCCAAGCCGGAGGTAACACGGGGATTCGAACCGGGGATCCCTGTGTTGGTAGGCAGCAGAATAGACCGCCACGCCACCCGGACGCCCCTCCTGGTTGGATTTCGTATAGCCAAAGTAGACACCTACAGAGTGGTTAGCTGCTGTAAGAGGGACGGTTTTAAATTTGACCCAATAAAATCTCTTCACAGTTTGGTTTTGTTGTTTTTTTTGGATTTAGTGTTTGTGTTCATCTGCTGGTTCAGCTGCACAGGCAGGCATCACACCTACGGCTCTCCAGTCACATCCATGAACGGCAGCTGATCCGGTATCGTGTTTTGTGCACTTTGTGAAATGAGTAAGCTATGAAGAAAGAGTCAAAGTCAGAAAACATTCAAACAGTAGTTGTTGTTTTTTTGGGTTTTTTTTTTTTATTGTTGTAAGGTATGAAGAAAAGTCCAAAACCAGAAACGGCCGGACATCTTTGAACCTGAAAGAAACGCCGGTTTCTTTGGCAGAAATTTTAACTGATGACGATTTGGCCGCCAGAAAGAAACACTCAAGATGCTGTAAATACCGTACCAAGCTGTAACAATTTCTCTGCACTACGAGTTAATGCTATGAAATGGCACAATAGCTAAACTTGTATATATAGAGAGAGAAAGATCAAATAGGCTTGCCATACTAAGCCAGAATCAATCAACAATTTCACCGATTTGACAACAGCAGTCCGTAAATCATTTTACATAAATTGCAGCTTGCTGAATACATTTTTTTTTGTTGCATCCCTTTTTGATTGCTGGGTAATTTCATAGATCTCTGAAGCGTATATATAACTAGTCAATTTGACAACACGGAGTTAACATACTTAATTGTGTTTTTGCGCTCGTCGCGTCTTAAAACATGACAGTTCCAATACATCATACCATGAGGACAGCGCTAAGTGCTTAGCAAGTGAGAGATCTAAAACCCTTTCGATACGGCTCACTAAACACAGCGGGATATATAACTATGCTGCACCGCTTCGGCTTCTACAACTAGTACACAACACATTCTCAGTGCCACTAAGCAGATGATCCAAAAATAGACCGGGTAGTGAACCCATTCTCGTCTCGGGGCAAAGGTAAGTCCTGCAGGTCAGCGCTCGAGGCCAAAGACGTTCAAGTAAGCTTAACCGTGATGCAGTGAGAAACGATGAGACTCGTTTTCGTCCTCACACTAAAACAAGACGCCTCATAACTCATCAGTTTTATTCCCGCTCTCCTTCACAGTGATCAGTCTACATGCCATTCTACCACTCGCTCTTCAAATTGGCGGCGATTTTTGCTTTGGAAGTCGGGTTGGAAGATTAAATCATGCTCTCTAAAAGAAGTAAAGGACCAGAAAGACACAGGATGGGAGTTTTTATCCTTGCAGGTTTTTCAAATGGCCTTGTCCGGTTGTATAAAATGCAATTAGGATCACTTTAAGATTAACAATAAAATTATTTGATCAAACAAAATTAGCTAATGGCAAATTAGTGGAGAGCAATGATAATCATCCGGTTATCCCAAATCGCATCAACTTGCATATTCCTCGATACACATTCAGTTCCCTCTCTAAGTACTCCCACGCACACTCCATTTCAGTGCTCGATAGTTGAAAGATTCCCTCAAAAGCAAAATCTAAGCTTTTTCCATTTCTACTGGAAGCGCATATTACGTTCTTGCCTACAACTGTGTTCTGTAACTATCAATAATTATGATTAAGTATAAATCACAGTGTATCTGGAGTGATACATGTAATATAGTATTTGGTAGCAGTGTCTCAAAAAAAAAATTTTTTTTCAAAAAAAAAAGAAATCTTAAAAGTTGTGTAGCACAGGTTAGTACAAAAATATATGGGGAGTATATTATGGAAAACCCTCGTAAAGAGGAACTATGACTGTAAAAAGAGTCAGCTAATGCCTGTAAATTAAGCCTTTCAAATATAGTTGCAAAAAGCTGCTAAAACAAGAAGGCTTTCCTGTTGTAGTTCAAGCTAGTCTATAAAAACTCGAAGACATGGTCAACCTCAACATTGTGTTTTGTTCGTCTGTGTATTAACGCCGCAATGAATAGAATTTATGTAACATGACAATGTGTTCTCTTGCAGTTTAATAGCCCATTTTACTGTAAATGTCCTATAATTTATTACAGTGTTTCACTGCAGCAATCAGAGCACTGTTAAGTAGTAAGTGACTGATGATAACATGGACGTGGGATTCAACAAGACAAGTATAAGCCTATAATCTGAAATTAATTTTGATCAGCCAATTTGTTAGTCATCATTAGGGTTTTCAAGGTAGACTGTTGCAACTCTTTTCTCATGAGAGATTTCCAGTGGAGCAGCCACAATTTGTGACTGCAGAACTTGATCTGAGCTAGGTTGAGCTTGGCTGTTATTTACACCCATCTGGAAGGTGAAGGACTTCTCCGATGGACCCAGCCTGATGTACTTCTCAGCGATGTCAGTCATACTCTCTTCTTTGGTGGTGAAGCCTTCCGGTACTTCGCTGTTTGCATCTTCTGGTTCTCTGGAGACTTTCAGGCTGTATCCACCTTCCGCTGCACCCTGGAGAGCTTTCTCTAGCTCTGGGTTATAAGACCGAAGAGCTGCCATGACATCCTCTTCAGACAGCTCATCTCCCTCTGCCTCTAGCAACCCTGAATCTTCCAGAGTCTGAGAGACATTCAGCTCTGCCACAATGGTCATTGTTCCACTGCCGTTGGACTGCTGCACTTTTTTGACATCTACAGCCAAATTCTCTGGACTTTCACTACCGACCCTGCTGATAAAAGCCAGTTCCTCCTTCAACTGATCTGACACCGAGCCTTGAATCTTCTCTAGAGCTCCCTTTAATTGCTCTTTGGGATCCAAAGTGTCCTCTTTCAGGAACTCGAGGACTGACTCTTGCACAGTTGGGGAGACATGCACCTCCTCTTCAATGATACATTCTGGGAAACTATCTTTGACTAAAGATGGCTCATCACTTGACATGAAAGTGAATTCATCTCTTTCTTCGGTAATCAGTCGGTTAGATGGAAGCCCTTCATCAGTATAATACTTCTCATCTGATAGGTCATCAACAATGCCGTAATGACCATATGAGGTTATACCACCTCCCTCTTCAGATTCTGAGAGATTATCATCCGGTGTGGAGACAAAATACTCTTGAGACTCTTGGTCATGGGAGAAGTATGGAGGTTCGCCCTCTTTAGAGACCTGTTGGAATTGTACAGATCCACCCTTGTCGTTGCCTTTGTCTGCTCCAAAGGTTTTCAAGGCATCATCATCATTACTCCTCTGGTCTTTAGACTCATGGGGGATATTCTCCAACTCTTCAATCTGGAAATATGTGGAGGATGGCTGAAAGAAACTGGACATAGACTTTTGGTCAACCTCATACTCTTCATCACTGTGAGCCTCCACAGGTTCTTCAATTATTTCCACGTGTACCGATTTATTTGCCAGGTCTTCTGTCCCCTGCAGGCCACTTAGAAGATTTTGGATCATACTTCCTGTTGGCGTACCCTTAATATCCTCAAGGGAAACCTTCTTCACCCCTCTGCTGAGAAGGTCATCAAAGGCAGAGTCCTCAGAAATATCCAGCTCCTCTTCCACCTTCGACTCCAACACGATCTGTGTCTTTGTGCTGCCATCCTCCTGCTCAGTTTTCTCCACATGGTAGGTGATCTTTGATTCTCCCGAAGGGATCGCTCTAACATCCAAACCTGCAGGCTTCATCACTTTGTCGATGATATTCTCCACAGACACAGAGTCCAATACCTTTTTCTCAGGTGGAACTTTCTTCGGTTCTGTTTCACTTTTACATTTGACGTCCTTCTCTTGTACACTCCTTTTATCTTCTTTTTCCTCTATCACCTTATTTTTACGGTCCTCGTCCGCATTATTGCTGAGGCTCATCATTGTTGGTGATACCACTTTAACTGATTTGGCATCAGCTGTGGGTGATATAATGGGGCTTAATTTGACAACCGGCTGTGAGGCCCTTTCTGCTTTCTCACTTTTCACTTTCTTTTCTTCTCTGACTTTTTGCTGTGCACCTTTCGTCGTTGGACTATCCTGGTCTTCTTTCTCAGCAACGGACTTTTCAGCGGTGGTTGTAGTGCTGGCTGCAGCCCGGGCTTTACTAAATGAGACCATGTCCCTCCTGGATGCAGGACTTTGATGCTGACTTCTACCTGTCACTGTTATAGGGATGATCCTAGAGGGACTAATTGATCCAGAGTGTGGTACAGGGGATCTCCTCAGATTAGAAGTTTGCGCCATGTACCTGACATCCAGATGCTGTCTGGTTGAGGCAGAAGCTCTTGGAGTGTATGGTTGAGAAGGCATCTTAATATCTAATCAAAGAATGAATCACAGATGTCAAAATGCCTTAACATATCCTGCTGAAATAAAGCTCTTCATAATTAATATTAACAATTCACAATTTACGTGGTAAGGATTACTTAATTTTTGTGGTTAACCAAAGAGCAACATATTCTTGTATAACACCTGTGTGATCAATATCTAACAACAATAAGTACTGTCAAATACCTATTATTCTTTCTCTCTGATGTTGACCGACCCTCCTGTGTGCCTC
Organism: Lampris incognitus; assembly: GCF_029633865.1. NCBI lineage: Eukaryota > Metazoa > Chordata > Actinopteri > Lampriformes > Lampridae > Lampris > Lampris incognitus. The sequence goes on from NC_079216.1 coordinate 63,884,272, forward strand.
CTGCAGATCAATTCGCTCGCCTTCCAAGAGGGCCCTGAACAAGCAGGAAAAAAAGACGAAAGAATTACTTTATTGTAGGTTGTTAGGAAATCTCCCCGTTTCATATTTTCCTGTCTGCAAGTGAAACTAGCAAAACCGAGATACCTCGCAAGATGATGCAGATCATTCAGCTCTGCCGTCTCAAACCTCAAACATAAACGCGACAGGCTTACATTACAATATCAAGATAAGGAGGCAGCCAAACAAGGTCATGGTCAGCAGAAAAACATGGTGGCAAATCAAATGACCCGATAACATTCAGGTAAACTAGCTCACCTTTCCTTGGCCATGGTTTAGTATAGAAAGCAGCATTAACAAGAGAAAGTCCTTCAACGAGGAGTAACCTCGTCAGGGTGTGCTGCAGCTACAATGCGCTGCTGCACTTCCCTTTGAATCCCAATGTACCCGCAGTCTGGCGACACGGACATAAAAACACAAGCTACCGCTACGTCTGTGAGAAAACATCCCGCTCATTCCAAATATTCATAATAGACGCTAGTACCGTCCCTGAGGACCACGCCATATAGAGACAAGCCGAAGTAGATATCTGCCTGCAAAAATACTTAACGGACCAGCAATGCATGAACAAGGATAAAGAGGGACCAAAAACCTTCATGAAAAGAAAAGATTCACTTTCAAGCTTTTCAATAGACACCTAAGACGCACGCCGAATCGATCAACATGCAGATAAACAAAAATGGTGTCTTCCTTATCCCGTAACATGCTGAAAATAACCGTGTACATGCATCCGAGGGGTCTAGCTGGAAAAGAACGGATGGTGTTGTGATCACCGGGCGGTGATCATGACAGCACTAGAACGTGTCACCAAGACTCCGTTTCAGCTGGCGTGCTTTGTAACATGTGAAATTCCCAACGGACTTCCTGTGCCAGTTTCACTTGCCTCGCAACAAGCAGTGGTTTGAGATGCCTGCTGAATGTTTGTGGGTGTATCTAAAAACCCATTAAAAAAGCCCGTAACGAGCTAGTACGGGCGGACCTGCTCTCTGAAGGCAGAGCGTTCGGCCTGAGACACTTTATTACTTCGGCCTACATGGAAGTGAGCTCTTACCGTACATATGTCTTCGATGCTATCCACTAACAGAGCAATGAGCCACTAAAGGGACTCTGAGGGCCCCGCCTTTGATAAAGATGTCTTTTAAAAGCAATAGCCTATGGAGACGCCATTGAAGTTGAGATGTATTAGAAATATACCCATTCAATTTAGGCATATTTACTTTAAAGCCTCCGATTGAGATTATGATTGCATTTCTGAGCGAATTAATTATCTTAACCGTTACAACCACACGGAGAATTGTGACGAGGTATGGGCTCAGTACTGTTTCATTAATACGTCCAAATGGATTTCCCCAATAAACCTGACAATGCCCGTGTCCATCACTCCCCTTTATACCGCAGGAACACTTAGAGAGGATCAAACCCCATGACCCGGGGCAATACCGCATTAAATTCTAAGGACTCTCGTGGGATGAAGAACCTCCTTTTAAATGCCCGGCAATAAAGTGTGATTTTTTAAATACCTGCAAGTACTCCCCACTGTGCTCTTCTTCACAGTAATGTGAGTCTGTTTTTCTTTTTTCAGAGCAGACCATCTATGAGAAGAGATGGGCTTACCTGTAATATGCCACCTCCATGCCAAGATCCATCTTGACCCGGAGCAGCTGCTGACGCTCTTGCAGCTTTTCTGCAATACCGTCGGCCAGCATGTTCCTCTCATGGTCCAGCTGATCAATTATGGTCTGGGGAAAAAAAACCACAATTGAAACCAAGATAATCATCATCATCATTACATTTATATAGCGCTTTTCTAGACAACCCAAACCGCTTAAGATATCTGAAGATATCTGATTGTGGCCTTACACGTGGTGAATTTCAGCTTCCCTAGCCTACAAAGGGTTTAACTTGGCAGGATTGTATTGTCCATCGTACACACTGAACTGTTTTTAAACACCCACGCCTGATTCTCTTCAACCTTTCATTTAAAAGGAGGATGTTGGATCCTCTAAACACTTCCTGTCTGAATGTACAGCAGTCAGATCCCGTTAAGGATGGTCCCCTGAAAGGACGGCTGGATCCTAGAGGAGATATCAGGTTCATTTACTCAAGCGATTGTAAGAAATATTCAGCCACTGCGTCTCTGACAACACTAACGTGGCTATTTCTATGCAAGCGTGCAGTCCTCCACTTGTTGACTTGTTTGGGGCTTTGTCCTAATGGAGTAATAAGGATTTGTCAGCCAGACGGCTAATTGGTTTATGTGGCTGGTGCAGCCAGCAGTCATGCTGGGTTAGAGAGGTGAAGCGAAATCCTCCTAAGACTCAGACGAGATACTGCCTGCAATAGACGTGCAGCAGTTATGAGAGGCCATATCTACTGGTCACAAAGAGTCAGTGAGTTTGAAAATGTGTCCGACCAACAGGCCTTTTGAGTTCAAAAGCAGTGCTTCCACCGGCCTCTCATCCTTCAAAGCCGGTGCCAGATTAAGGACCCAGCACCGACAGTATTCTGAGGCATCTGAGTCGATGTTACAGATTAATTTGTTAGGTGCTGGCGGTTTCTGGCGGTTTCACATTTAAAAAATTGCACAAATTAGCCGAGCGCGAGAGCACAGGGGTGTGGCTTTTAACCGAGCAGCGTTCCGTCCTTCGCATGCATGCAGCATGTCAGGCTGCAGCATCATCTCATCTCATGCATGTGATGAGATGAGATGATGATGCTGCAGCATCCCTGTGCTCGCTGCGTTTCACTGTGACAGTGGGTGTGGCACGGCCAAGAGGGAGCATCCCAAGGCCTTCTGGGACACGGGGGGGGGGTCGTTCTGCAAGATTTGGTCGTTTCAAAGTTTCACTCCCATCTCGGACGGTCAAAACGTGCAACAAACTATAGTGGCAAACACTGCCGTCCCCCTCACACTACACTAGCAGCGACACAAGTCTCCCGGCGCCGTCGGGGGCGTCGCCCTCCTCACCTGGTACTCGTCGAAATCCGTACGGACTCGGTCTTGCATCTGCACTAGCTGACCCTCGAGGTGCACCTGCATGTGACTCTGCTTCTCCAGCTCGGCCCGCAACCCGTCGAACTCGCCGGCGTGCAGCGCCTTCTGCCTCTGCAGCTCCTCCAGCTGCGCTTGGTCGGCTCGGACGGACCGCTCCATGTCGTCCACCTTCCGCTGGTACGCGTCGAAGGTGTCCTGCCAGCCCTCGGACAAAGCGCGCGCGTACTCCTGAATCTCCTCCAGGGTGGCGGGCGGCGGGCCGCGGTACGTTTGCGCGACGGCGGGCACCAGCCTGGCGTCGACCTGACTCCGGAGCTGGGCGACCTCCCTCCGGTGGGCCTCCTCCAGGCTCCGGCACTCGCCCTCCAGCTGCAGCAGCCTCTGCTCGAGCGCGCAGTTCGTCTCGCAGGCCGCGCGGAACTCCTGCTCGCAGCCGTGCAGCTCGCCGCCCAGGTCCGTCCAGAGCCGAGCCTCCTCGCGGCGCAGGCGCTGGACCGCGTGCAGCTCGCGCTGCAGCTGCACGCTCTGCATCTCCGCACGGGACTTCTCGAGCGACAGTTGCCCCACCGTTCTCCTCAGCTCCCCCAGGTCAGCCCTGTACCGGCCTTGCCGCTCCGAGGTCGGCGCCTGTCGGAGTTGGCGGATCTGGGCGACGAGGCATCCGTTTTCGTGCTCCAGCTGCTTGGTCCTGGACAAGTAGTGGCCCAGTCTGCTGTTGAGCTCCTGCAGCTGATGCTGGTCGCTCTCGAAACTTCTCCTGAACTGCAGCATGCTTGTCAACTAGTGGTAAAAAAAACAACCCAAAAAACCGTATGAAGGGAAGTAAAGGTGGGTTTTATTCTCCAGACTTGGCGGACGGGTTGGTTAGGGAGGGTCGCCCCGGTGCCATTTATCCTGGGAGCACGCCTGCAAGGCTGCACGGTGATGTCATGCGCGTTTATGACCGCCTCCGACAAGTGCACGAGGTGGGCGGGTCCTGCTCATCTTCTGGCAAGGTTCTTTTCCTGGCAGATGTTGCCGGGGGAGGGGGGGGCGGGGCAGGGGGGCGACGGTCATTTCCAGGGAAATAGCGCCGCCGACTGGAGGGAATCGGGGCGCCTGTCGGTGTCGCGTCAAAATCTGCGACCGTCGAAAAAAAAACGCCGGCATCCACGTGACGTCACCGGATCGCGTTTCCGGAGAGGGGCGAGCCCCCCCCCCCGCCGCCGCCGCCGCGTCGTTAGCTGACCTCAGCCCAACACGCGCGCCCTGAACTTTAAGACAACCGACCCAATATTAATGAAACTAGACCAGGAGGTGGGGAGGAGCCGGATGAGGGCGGCGAGAGTACGTCTCTATCCAAGGCGGGCTCCCGTGTGGATTTCGGTGAGTTTCGACAGAGGCAAGCGCCGTTCTGGCGAGCAGCGGAAGAGGGCGCTGTGGCCACAGCGCCGTGTTGCGTCCGCAGAGCGGCCCCACACTGGAGGCGAAGCAGCGAAGTCGCCGCACGCATGGTCACGGTTTTCCAGGGTCGCACAATTTAGCGTAACACCAACTCGTACGTTTTCCGTTTTTCACGCTCCGGTCAAAATGAGCCCCCCAGCGATCCGTGGTTCGGTTCGGTCTGCAGAGCGGCGTTAGACTGTGTTGTGCATCATTCACCTCGGCTCTGCTTTGGACCTCGGAGCTCACTGGAACGTCATCGTGTCATGGATACGGACGGAACAGTGGTCATAACAGGTATGCCTTCCTTACAGCTGACGTCATCAGGGGGCACCCTAAGGGCATTCTTGGGGGGGGGGGGGCAGGTCCCAGTTTGTGCTTCCTGCTCTATTTAGATGGATGTGGTAGACTGGATCCAGTCGTTTAGAGCAGGGTTTCTCAACCGGGGGTCCGCGGACCCCTAGTGGTCCGTGGTGTAATTGCAAGGGGTCCGTGAAAATAAAATATCTTTTAAAAAAAAGATCCTATCACATTTATAGAAACAGGATTATTTTACTCAAATGTGACTGAGACCTTTATCTACCTAAACTATAAAGGGTAACAGGACTTTTTTCTCTAATTACTTCCGTTTCACAAGTGTAATCTATTGTACTTTAATAAGAGATCTCGCTCCCGTTTGCATTGTTAAAAGTTACTGCATAAAAAGTCTGTTTTGTTACATATATCTGAAAGTTACTGAATACATATTCTGTTTTGTTACATATATCTGAAAGTTACTGAATACATATTCTGTCTTGTTACATATATCTGAAAGTTACTGAATACATATTCTGTTTTGTTACATACATCTGAAAGTTACTGCATAAGAATTCTGTTTTGTTACATATATCTGAAAGTTACTGAATACATATTCTGTTTTGTTACATATATCTGAAAGTTACTGAATATATATTCTGTTTTGTTACATATATCTGAAAGTTACTGAATACATATTCTGTTTTGTTACATATATCTGAAAGTTACTGAATACATATTCTGTTTTGTTACATATATCTGAAAGTTACTGAATACATATTCTGTTTTGTTACATATATCTGAAAGTTACTGAATACATATTCTGTTTTGTTACATATATCTGAAAGTTACTGAATACATATTCTGTTGTTACATATATCTGAAAGTTACTGAATACATATTCTGTTTTGTTACATATATCTGAAAGTTACTGAATACATATTCTGTGTTGTTACATATATCTGAAAGTTACTGCATAAGAATTCTGTTTTGTTAACTATATCGAAGTTACAACTGAAAGCTCTTATTTTTGCCCCAAAGAGTGAATAAATGCTATAATGCAATTTAAAATGCAGTTTCTACTGTTTCTATCAAATTGCAACCCCCCTCCCCCAAGATCAGGTGGAGGGGTCCTCAGGGTAGATCAAAAATACGCAGGGGGTCCCGGACCCCCAAAAGGTTGAGGACCACTGGTTTAGAGGGTAAACAGATGCCAGTCCACTGTGCAGTTTCTGCCTCACTGTGTTGTGCTCCTGCCTGAAAGTCTGTCGTGAACAGCTCTGGTACATTCAGCACCCTTTTCTTCTTCTAGCCAGCCTTTTGTTTCAGATGGTCTTCCCTCAGTACTGATAGATAAATGGTTAAAAATGCAGCTTACTAGGAATACTGATTTTAGGAGCATTATTTCTATCATCTCAGGCCACTTAGAATTGAAAATAGGAGACAGATATATTAGAATTGTGTGTGTGGGTAGATAAATCATATCCAGATGAATGCGTACCTGCTCATTTCTGATCTAATTTTCTCTCCAAAAAAAAAATGCCACTACGAACAAATTGGAAAAAAACCTACCAAAATGGGACTGTAGGTGTATTTGTCCAGCCGGGTAACTAGCACTGATATCCACAAACAGTCTCTGAAGAGAAAAGGAAAGATTTTTCCTTTGATTAATTATCACTTAGCACCATAATGCACCTATTTTTGCAACAAAAACAAAAAATTCAAATTCTTTCATGCGCTTTTATCACAATCGCGTCCGTAGCCTGGGAGCCAGTGGGCTCTAGAATTCAAATACAACTGTTGGGGAAATGAAGGCCTTCTGGTTTGTTTTTTAGGGTTTGGACCTTTCCGGCAGCACTTCGTGAATCTGAGTTGGACAGCCGCCCAGGTAACGGTTAAGATATTTTCATGGCATTGATAATTTAGCAGGTTGGAGAACACTCATCGACTGAAATGATGTACATTTGGGACTCCCAGAGCTTGCAGGTGGCTGGGCTGGGAAGGGGGGAGAGTGTTCACATCAAGGAGTTACCAGTAAGCTACCTCAAGACCCAGCAGATCATTGCTGACCTTTGGCAAACTCTCCGCCCGAAGGTAAAATACACCGCCTTAGTCTTGAGGCCTAAACAGGAGCATGCCGACTACGCCGCCAGAAGTCGAGTCTTGGTCTTGATGTGTTTTTTCATCTGTGCCCAAGTTAATTGTGCATCTTGGAATAGCGAGAGGGTCCAAAGCCGTCGTTCTGGAGCAGACGGGGAAGAACGGTGGCTACGCCGACAAAGACGTGAGCGGCGTTTGCCCTGAGAGCCGCTGCTGTGTCCAAGGAGGACCAGAAAAGCTGGACTCTCTCATAAATATGAGGTCCCTCTCCAAGCAGTTCAAACACATGGGGACAGATGTCGTTTACTCCAGGGACGCCGGCGGGTAAGTTTTCTTGTTTCCCCCAGCAAGACAATGTGCTGACAAGACACTCAGTTTGTGAAGTAACGTGTCCTCTTCCCCTCTCAGGTACGTCTGTGACTTTGCTTATTACTGCTCGCTGTACCACGGCGAGAGGAGAGCAGCCCTCGTCCATCTCCCTGCATCTGGCAGCAGGGCCTCAACAGACAGACTGGTGCCTCTGCTGCAGGCGCTCATTCGGACCATGCTCCAACAACTAGACGCAGCCCCAAACACTGCATGACGTGTGCGAATACCTGCCAAGTTGTTCAAGACTTACAGTCGTATGCGTAGTCGAGAACCACCGACATCGACTCACAGCTCGCCGCGGAGACGCCGATCACGCCCCCCCCCCCCCCCGACACATTGGCAGAAAAGCATCGCGGCGAAATCACGAGTAGCCAGGTAATGAAACAGTTGCGGCGATATTTCTTATCCACTTTTTTTTATTCAAAAATTCAGGAGAGAGGAAAAACAAAAAAAGAAAAGAAAGAAAACACAAGAAATTCTCAGATACACATTTTCGAGACGGCGGGTCAAAAATACCCCGTCTCGCCCAAAGGTGAGAGAGAGCTTGAGGCCTCAGATACAGAACTTGCAAGAAGTCAAGTCTAGCAAAGCTTTTGAATATTATCTCCCCCCCCCCCATTATCGAATTAACACACAGATTCAGCATTTGCGGAAATATGATAAAATAACGGCAAAACAAGGCCCCCCCCCCTCCGAAGATATAGGGGGGGGTAGCAAATGGTAAAAAGCGAAGCGCGGTAGCGATAAACCTCAAACTCATTATTGCAATTTGAACGCGTCGATGCATCCTACGTAACCCTGAGGTCTGCACAGAGAACATTCTGGAGGAGCTGGTTAATTTGAACCCTTTCTCGGTCGATTTATATTTACGCTTGCAATCTGGCGATGCAGGGGGGAAGAAAAAAATAGAGAAGAAGAAGAAGAAGCCACTATTCTGCTGCTGTAAACGTAGGCCTGATTCTAGTCGTGTCTTTTTGTTTTTTTTCTCTTAACCACGACTACCCGTAATCTACGAAACATCCCTGCCCCGTTTGTGTTTGTTCAAACTGTGGTCGAGACCTGGTCGTGACCCTCCGGTAACCGTTAAGAGCCTCGGCAGGGCTCAATGCGAACAGATATACACACCATAACAGGCCGAGTCTGCACCCTTCCCACTACTGCAGGAGGGGGAATCCTCTCACAGGACCTCCGTGTTGTGTCATAACATACATCCAAACCGAGACGTCACACAAATATAAGTGACGACACAAGCACAGTTGGCCTTTTTGTCAGCGATAAATCTTTTCTTTTTTATGCAAATTCCAGTCTGTTCCTCACCAAAAGGAGCGGCCCTCACATAGCCCCTTCTCTCGGCTGCAGAACAACGTATTGCGAGCCCTCAGATTTAGCGTCCAATATCGAATCGGTATTGCTTGCGGGTTGTATTTCCGACACCCGAGTCCTACGTCTTTGTCTAATCTCTCCAGCCCGGGGAGACGCCGCGCCCGGCGGTCCGGGGAAACCTGCGGGGGCCGTCCTTAAGACGCTTTAAACCCAGGGGTGTCAAACTCCAGGCCTCGAGGGCCGCAGTGTCTGCAGGTATGTGCTGCAACCGTGCACCACACCACCTGATTTATCTAATTAGCTCACCTCCTGGATCAAGGAGGGGAAAGGAACTAGCTTAATCAGGTGGAGGCCGCAGTGTCTGCAGGTATGTGTTGCAACCGTGCACTGCACCACCTGGTTTATCTAATTAGCTCACCTCCTGGATCAAGGAGGGAAAGGAACTAGCTTAATCAGGTGGAGGCCGCAGTGTCTGCAGGTATTTGTTGCAACCGTGCACTGCACCACCTGGTTTATCTAATTAGCTCACCTCCTGGATCAAGGAGGGACAGGAACTGGTTTAATCAGGTGGTGAGGCCGCAGTGTCTGCAGGTATGTGTTGCAACCGTGCACTGCACCACCTGATTTATCTAATTAGCTCACCTCCTGGATCAAGGAGGGGAAGGAACTGGTTTAATCAGGTGGTCCGCAGTGTCTGCAGGTATGTGTTGCAACCGTGCACTGCACCACCTGATTTATCTAATTAGCTCACCTCCTGGATCAAGGAGGGACAGGAACTGGTTTAATCAGGTGGTGAGGCCGCAGTGTCTGCAGGTATGTGTTGCAACCGTGCACTGCACCACCTGATTTATCTAATTAGCTCACCTCCTGGATCAAGGAGGGACAGGAACTAGCTTAATCAGGCGGTGTAGTGCGCGGTTGCAACACATACCTGCAGACACTGCGGCCCTCGAGGCCTGGGGTTTGACACCCCTGCTTTAAACCCAGGGAGCTTTTGGGACCAGCAGCATTATTGTAAGCAGCAAACCGGCAGACAGGAGCCCGACTAGAGAAATGAAACGGGGGGGGGGGGGGGTTATGGGACACACTCGGGTAACGCCGAATACTCGTCGTGGCGAGAGCTGGACCGTGTTGACAAACAGCAGGTAGACACGGTAGACGGAGGAAACGGTGGCGTGCACACAGCCATGTAGGGTTTAAGGGCACAAAAAGAAAGAAGAAAGGTGAACTAGAGAAAACAAATCTTCTCGGCATCCTGATATTTATAAGGACCAGAGCAGATTTCTGGGGCTTTGGTTCCAACATGGCTCATCTGAACCTCTTAGGGCCCCGCTGGAAGCTGAACCCCATGGGAGGCGGAGTTACTGCTATCGCTGTAGTAAAGTACTCTGCGACGAGGGGGGGTCCTCGCTATGCGCTTCAGAGTACAGACGCATCGTAGGGAGCGGGGCCGACTGGCGGACGGGCGGGTTTCGACGGACACTCCCGGGGGGCTCGGGACAACTCGGCGAGGGTCGGCGATTCGCGCTGTAACTGCAGCTGCAGCTTCACAGCAGAGGAGGTACTACTTGCAAAGCACACTTAATGGAGTTGGATTAAAAATATTTTCCCTTTTTTTTTTTTTATAACTCACCCCCCCCCCCCCAGTGATAACCGATGTGTTGAGAAATGTTAAGTTGTTTGTGCCAACCCTCTTTTGGTAGTCTGGTGACTCGAGGTTATAGACGCGACTGTGTCGGGAGTCAGCGGAGATGGAATGTCTGACCATGCTGATGTCCTGCCCTGGCCTTTCTTATTTTGGGGTTGGGGGGGGGGGCTAGACAGTATAACACCATGCAAAACTTTACAACACTGCAAAGTATTCAGGCAAAAAAAAAAAAAAAGAAAGAAAGAAAAGAAAATGTAGGCTGGGGGTTATAGTGTCCATCTCTTCTTCTCATATGCATACCGTAAGACAATCCGTGCTGACTCTGCAGAGCCGGCCGGAGCCAGCCTCCGCACCGTACTGTCATGAAGGCAACTATTATCACTCTGCACCACGTAGTCCTACACAGATCCTTTTCTTCCAACGCTCGAAACTATAAACTTTGCTTTTGAGAGCGGCCGGGCCGGGCCGGGCCGGACATTGGCAGGCAGGCCGGTGTCGGGGCAGGGCAGCAGTAAACCCACCATAGACAGATTCCATCTCCTGTCCTAATCTAGCCGTGAGGTTCTCCAGGTCCCTGTGGGGTACACCCAGATAAGGAGGTTCATCCAGAGACTAGTCTATACAAACTAACGAGAACGAGTGAGATGTACTTTTCTTTTTTCCATACACATACATATATTTAAAAAGAGTGAGGTAGATATATACTCGAAGGAAAAAAAGTTTTAAGTCCCCCAGTCATGACACCAAAGAAAATCCATATAAAAAAATCCAACTTTATACTGAATCATGGGGCATTTATACAGTGATTTAAACTGATATCACAAAAAGGAAAATAAAAAAAATAAATAAATAACAATCCTACAGAGAGAGAGAGAGAGAGAAAAAAAACCGAAGGAAAAAAAAAATATGCAAGCAACATTTTCAGAGGATGAGGAGAAATCCTTCAAAACACTTTCTTTTTCTTTTTTCTTTTTTTTTTTACGACTCAGCCTCCATGTAAGACCTATTTCCATTCATGACACTGAAATGCAGTCCCTTCCCTGGACTTGACCCCATCGTTTATTTGGTTTACAGAAGCAATAATTAAGAAAACAAAAAAATAAGACCTGCTTTCATTTGAAAGAACTAATGTGTCAACAGAGTGCAAAAGTGGTATAATATTGCGTTTGAGAGTGTAGATGAAAAAAAAAAAACAAAAAAAAACAAAAAAAAAAGGATTTATATGATTTTTAGATGGGTGGCAAATGGTTGGGATAATTAAGGCAAACCAGACAACCCAATAAGCCCTATTAATTCCAGAGAGGCAACAAATGGATGGGTAAAAAAACCAGATGTGGTACAACTAAAACATCTGGTGTATGGGAACTAATCCTGACTTCCAAAGGAGGCATCGGGGTGGGGGTGGGGGGGTATACTTTAACTGTCAGTGAGGGGCCGGAAGGGAGGAGAAAGGGCACTATTGGACACAACAAAGCGTGTGTGTGGTGATGGTGGTGGTGGGGGGGGGGGCATCATGAGAGTGTGTGGAGAAAGCAAAGCCTTTACTTTGACCTGAGATTGAGTCGCACCTAGAGGGCAACGCTAGGCGCGGTGCTAAAAACAAAACAAAACAAAAAAAAGGGGGGGTGGGTGCAGAAAGTAAAAGCTCACACATCGAGCTAAGGTGTCCATTCCAAATAATAATAATAATAATAATAATAATTAATAACAGACATCTACAAAGAGAATACAGAAGGGAGACAGGACATAAAAACCAAAAAGGCAAAGAACAAAATCTAGTGATACAGAAAAACAATTTCATATCTACTGATCCTGTATACATGTTTTATCTTTTCTCTTTTTTTTTTTTCTTTCTTTCATTTTTGAACAAAGTGAGAAGGTATAAGAAATGGACTGTAGTGGAGACCATAAAATATCAAACCTGAAGGATTTCCTTTGTCTACACACACACATACATACATACATACATATATATATATATGTATGTGTGTGTGTGTGTATATATCATCCTAAAGAGAAGAAGAATATTATAGCAGCTTTGTTCTGTACAGACATAGAGAGGCAAACTTCTGAACCATAAAAAGGTTAAAAAAGTGACAAACCAATGATGTGTATAAAAATTATCCTGCAGTCTAACATAGAACTGTAAGACCTTATATATATATATATATATATGTGTGTGTGTGTGTGTGTGTGTGTGAGTCTGTGTGTGGATACAGAGATAGAGAGAGACTACTTACTGCTGTAATAGTAAGCTGCTGTGACTCAGAAGATGTCTGGGCTATAAAAATCCTGGTGGATCCAGTACCATCTCTTTCTCTGTGTCTGTCTCAGGTCAGTTGGTTGTTGTCTATTTGGTGCCGTGTCCTTTTAAGTAGCAACGCCTCCGCCAGTGACGTTCATCTCTCAAACGAAACTTTCAGCTTACAGTTAAAATTGACAGAAAAGGGGCAACGATGTGCACAAATGAAAGTGGGGGGGGGGGGGTTAAACAGACGACATCCCATCTTCAGATTGTGGCGCTTGGTGATTAGAAGTGAGACAATTATGATTTGTGATTATTGTTTTTGTGCAACATGTTGAAATAAGGACCGATTTGGGCTCTGACTCAGAGTTGACTGACTCAAGTCACATGGGTTCAATACAAAAGACACAGAGGAAATATCATTCATACTCCGACCTGTGTGGGTGCAGAAATATTCAAAAAGACCATTATCAGGGTCAGGGTCAGGGTCAGCCCCCCCCCCCCCCCCATTTCCACATCTGCTCATCCGAAAAGCATGTCGGGAATGGGCATTCAACTGGCCTCTGCAGACTCGTGTTTAGTATCAAATGGAGGAACAGGTTAGGGCATGTTATAGGGGTAAACCTCTTTTGCACGTTATATCCTTATGGTAGGTTATCCAGGATAACCAGGAAAATATACTGGCTTATTTTCCAATCACAGATTTCAGAATCATAAATTTGTGGTTAGTGCATCTTGCACAATTTCAACTTTGGGCGACTTTTTATCAAGAGTTTTATTACACACCACTTGGCTGCTGCAGGGTTTCCATTAATGGTAACGACTACTGGTTAGAATTGTACGATTATTATTAAGGTATCCTGTCTTTATGCATGCTCAGTAACCCAGGTAAGGGAACCACTGAAAGGTGAATCTGTCCATCTGGAAGAGTTTCTCTCAGCAAACGTGCCCAGATGAACCGAATCCCCGGTCTGTGCTGTGAAGGTAAACCGAATTGTGTTTCACATTTGAAGTCATCAGAAATCTACATCGTCGTGAGCTAAAATCTGTTACGCCGGCTACCGTGTCTGCAGTCTGCGTCACAGAAATGCAGCGTAGATGACGCGAAACATCACAGGGGTTCAGCAAGATTTTCAAAACCCGTCCCTGCACCCTAAGAAAGGAGTTAATCGGAAGGTCTGGAAACGGCACCTTTCACAAACAGACCTCTGTTTTGGTTTTGCTCCACCCCACGCATGCAAGACCTGATTGACGAAAAGCAATTTTGGTATCGTTCCTAGTTTCACCAATTTTTGTCAACTTTGAGTCACAGCCTTGGGAGCAAGAAGGGAGACCTTTACCAAGTTGGGGTGGGGGGGTGGGGGGATTGATTTGGCAAAATTTTGGCAGACACACAACAGCCCCCTCCTCGTCCATTTTGACCCGCTCCTGGAAGGATCTACACCCATAGATAAACGACGTAACAGAAAGAAAAAAAGAACAATGGTCGTAGTCTAAAATTCATACTCGAGGTGTCCTCACACAGCATTAAAAGCTAGTCCGATGCTCAACGAAAGAAAGTAACATTGATGGAAAGTCATATCAGAAATGTAACTTTACCATTATTATAGAGAATCACATTGTATAAATACACACTCAGATATCCACAACATCCTTTCTAAAATCATCAGAAAAAAGTGCTCTTCTGTTGGATTTGCTGGCAGATATGCTAGGAAAGTATTCTCTTAATTAAGTTCATGTCTTACAATATCTGTAAGTCAGGATAGACGACGCCTGTACCGTTATCCTTCTTAAAGGACTCCAGGAACAACTATTTTACAATACAGGCTGCACAGGAAGGAGACCGCAGAGTTTCCCAGTGTTGAGTCTGAGCCACCTTTACTCCAAACGCTTTAGCAGGCTTCTGTGCTGTGTTTCAGTCTTTCTCGAGTCAGTCACTGATAATGAAATCACAAGTGAAGAGACCGTCTACTGCTGCACAGTAGAAGAATGTCCGCCCTGTCTTACCTCTTCCATCCTTGCTTAAGAGTCGTGGGAGAGGGTTTTTTCTTTTTCTTTTTTTACCCTGTGTAAAAGGAGGAGGAGGAGGAGCAGCTAGGCTGGCCATGGAGGGGGAGGGGGGGGGCTGATATCAGCAGGCTGAGGACTGGGGCAGTGGCAGGGCCCGTTCGTTCTTTCTACCCCCGTTCATGTGGGCGTAGGGCTGCAACTCGTCAAAGTTGGGCCGCAGCAGCACCACAGGTCCGTTGGCTGAAACTTGTCCTGAGTGCTTGTCCATGACTTGGCCCGGCGACGCTGAGGCTGAGGCAGCAGGGGCCGGGGTTGAGGGAGAGGAACGTCCCAGTAAAGGAGTACTTGGGCCTTGCATGGGGGATAATTGCTGGGCAGTAGGGGGCGATGTGCCCCCCATAGCCCCAGCACAGGGTGTAGGGGCAGCAGACGGCTGCCTGGTGGATGCAGGGTCCAGTGGAATGTTCTCCATGTTCTCCACCTCCATATCCAGCTCCTCAGTGTCCGGCGGCTTATTCTCGTCACTGTAGAAGAAGCTCATCTCCCTGAAGGGGGGATCCAATTCCTCCTTGATGCTGCTGATGATCTCCAGGAAGGACGGACGCATCTTGGGGTTATACTGCCAGCACATCCTCATTAGCTCAAACCTGAAGGTAACACACATTAGAATGAGGGGGTTAATCAAAATTTAAGAAGCTAATTACACTATAGTTCTTCCTTTTCTTGTTTTTTGGGGGGGGGGTGTGGTTTTGTATTGGCCCCCGTTGCCATAAATTGACAAAACTTCCAATCCTATACCAGCAGGTGGCAGTGTAAAGCAAAGTTAAAGCCCGGTGTGTTTTGGTAACTCCCAAGCATTGAAAGTCACCACACTGTAAGCAAGCAAGGCTTTATTTATAGAGCACTTTTCCAATCAATTTACTGGGCCCGGTACGCCAATAAGAAAGGAATAGGGGACAGAAGCACAATGACAAGGAGCCCTAAAGCGACACGTAACAACGGTATGTTGACACAGTTCAGAGCAACTTCCTGCTGAATGCAAACCTCTGCTGAGCTGAATTTCTTTGAAGCCGGTGTCATTCAGTGAAACATAACGACTAACGGGCAAAGAGGAAACACACAAGCATGCGCCTGTTTGCAAAAGCAGAACTGTCAAGTTCGCCTTCCTTCGAATATGGCCCTTCGAACCGAATCGCTGATGAAATTCCAACAGAAACAAAGTATATACATTTTCACATTGTGTCCCCCCCCCCCATTCCAGTTGGGCTCAGAGGTGTGGCGGAGGAAAGTGCTACCGGGATGCTGCTTTACACGTCGAGTCCGGCGTATCCGCCTCGCTCTTACCGAATCGAGAATCCGGTCGGGAACGCCGATCTCTCATATAGGTACGTACGTACGCAACGGCCCAGTAAATCCTGCATAAGCGCGCCGTGCCAGGCCGGCAGTCGGGCTTGGGAAACGTCAAAACAACATCATTAAAAAGAGAATTATTACAGTTCGGTGTGGCGCTATACCACGCGACCACAACTCCAACTGTACACAAACAAGCTAAGAATACACTCCGAGGCCCGCGGACATAAACGCCTCTGTCACCACGCTAGCTCTCTCTGCCCCTCTTGTTTCCCTCCTTGTTCCCCTCATACTCCCCGCCACCATCTGATGGTGGCTCTGCAGCCCACGACAGCTAGCGTAGCTGGGTACCGGCTCCTCTCGGCGCCAGGTGTCGCGGGCTGGGCTATCCTGAGGCGGCGGCGCTGACTTGTTTTTCAGCCACGCGGCCCGGGTCTCGTTCTTAACACTGGGATGTCTCAAGCTACGCTCCTAAGACTTCCCGTGAAAACGAGCGTAATGCTTGGAGCCGAGCCCGAGCTCTGGAGTAACCTGTCTGCTCGGCGCTGGCTCGCTACGTACCCTTACGCCCACATCTGTTGCCGCGCACAGCGCTCGCCGGGGCGAACGGGGGGGGGGGGGGGGGTAAAGAAGAACACACAGGGCCGTAAATCCGTCAAGGCGGACGGACACATGCCGACGCCGTTACGCGTATCCGACGGAGCAATATAAAAGGGGATATTTCACAGCGCTAACTGTGTGCGTATCCGACCCGGCCCTCAGCTGGCGGAAAGCGAGGGTCATGAGGTCGAGCCGCATCTCTGGTTACGCTCGATGTCCGAAGGCAAAATTCTGCCCCCGGCGATGGAACGGGGAGACGAATGTACAGGAGTAAATGCTTGGACGGCGAAGTCCGCCATCAGTTGGGCAGCTTCTCGGCGGACCCATGTGCAGATAGCCAGACTTTGAGGCGATCGGCGATCCCGTTTTCTTCCGTAAACTACTGGCCACGTTATGTAGAATGTGAAAAAAAATAAAACCGGGGGAGAAAATCCAGGAAGAAGTCATTCAGACGACAATAACGTATAGCCGTGGGGAAAAGCATAACAGACATTTTCAGTCCAGATGTTGGATGCAAGTCTCCCAAAATTGCCGCGGGAGGAAATCTGTAACCTGCAGGACTGTTAACTGGAACAGGAATGTCTAGCAGCGGGACCGCACACACTCAAACCACCTCCTCACATGCACCAGCGCCGGTCCCACGAAGCCCTGATGGATATTAGTACTGTAAGCGATACCGTGCATTCCACACCAAAAAAAAAAATCATAACGCGATCGCCGAGTCTGTGTTTCGTTCTCGCCCAACCCTGTGAAAGAGAGCGCACTTTTCACTTTTGTCTCCGTGAAACCGGAGACGGGGACATGGGAAATCCAATCCCTGACCCAGAGCTACCTGACCATGGAAAGACAGTAAACGGGGAAAATATCTGAAGCTTTCCAAATATGACTCACACCACACACACACACACACCCCGCCGCCACCGCCACCACCATCACCACCACCTCCATAATACAGTCCAAACACTCGTGTAATCAGGACAAAGCGATCAGGCTGCCATAGAAACCAGAGGTTTGTGTCTGCACAACACTTTTCACCCATGCTCCCTTTCTAAGGTGAGGCCAGCCATGGGGAGTGCAGAGGGGGGGTGGGGGTGGGGGGGTGGGGGTGGGGTGGTGGGGGGGGTTTGGAATGCCTTCTCATTGAGGTCAGAGGAAGAGAAGAAATGCATCTACGCAGAAGAGCACACTGGCAGGCAGGCAGGCTGCGCTTTCTTTTTTTCCCTCCTCCTAAAAGCTTGGGTGATTCGTTAATGAATTCCTTCTTTCCTTCTCTCCACCGTCCTCCCTTGGCTAACGAACAGAAACTGATCTCCCTCCTCGCGGCCCATCTAAGTGGCAGGAATGAGGAGCATCTCTCACGCACGGGTCACGGCATCCCTTCTATGGGCCTGGTCTAACGTCTGAGGAGCCATTCCCACCCCCCCCACCCCCCCACCCCACCCCCCGCGCCGCCAGCTGAGCGACGGGGGCCATGTCGTCAGCGGGCTGCATTTAACCCGTGACGTAAATGTCACCGGTTAGGGCCTCGACTTGGCCCTACGCTGGAACACACATCACATGATACCCTACGCACTTCACAGCCACAACTGGAAATAGACACGGGGGCATCGACTGGAAAGGGGTTAAAAACCTTTATGGGGCGCAGGCTCCTTTGTACGACATTGACTGCAGACGGAGTATATCAGGACACAAGGGCTCCGACGGCCTCAAGATGGGCGACCGAAGGGCGACGAGATAATTTAGAACGTAGTAAGATGCAAACATGTACAGACCATGAGCTCAGCACCATTCACGGCCGAAGAGGGGGGGGGGGGCAACTTACAACATGTCGGGGCAGTTGTCAGGTTTGTCCAGGAGCCCTCCCTCCATGACGAAGCGCAACACTTGCTCGTTGGACATGCCCTGATACGGTTGCTCCGCTAAGGTGGCGATCTCCCACAGCACCACACCGAATGACCTGCAGTAGGAGACAGGAGGACACACACACACACACACACACACACGTCTGAATTACACTTCCATTTTAGGCAATTGTCCAGCACTCGTGTCCGTTGCCGCTTACTGGCAGTCGAAGGGTGGAGTGGATGCAAATTCCTACATCACCTACATAAGACACACTCCCAATGCAAGGAGCGTGGAGTCGCGGCATCTTGACAATTGACATTTCTGCATCCCTCAAATGGACGTGACAGGGAAAACGCAAGATAGCGAAGGAACATAGAACGGCTTTTTTCTTCATCTTTCACATTCAGAAGCACATCAGAGTCCATGAGGGGAAAATATAAGACAAGTTATTAGCAGCATGTAGATCTTACGGCCGTTCCGACATGTCTGTGCAACGTGATGATCAGGAAACCCTACCACTGAAGAAGAGGAAGGCTGTGTGTAGTAGTAGTAGTAGTAGTAGTAGTAGAACTGCTAGTGAGGCAGGTGGTGCATGAAGCTGGCGGAGGAGTCTCACCGAATTCATTTCGGCAGGGCAATCTGCAGTTTGCATCATATAGAGTTCCCCTTCCCTTAACCCCTGGCCAGCGGTGCAGATTAATACGACACCACACTGGGATGTTTATGAAAGTGTGTTAAATAGGAAACTGAAAAAAAAAAAAAACCTTGACAAGAAAAAACAAAGAACACAGTGTTGTCAGAGTTGAGTAGTGCTTGCCGGTCATACTTTCACCATTGGCACAGGATGTGACCAAACACTCAACAGTCTTTAAAACAGCCTATTACAACAGTGACTTATATGCAATTGGCTGGGGCAGTTTTTGTGTTGAAAGAGAAAAGACAGCTTTTCTTGATCAACAAAATAACAAGTCACCTACTGGTAAATCCCTTAGAAGACCAAAATGAGTTCCTGCAACACGGGGCTTGATCTGTGCAACATCAAAGGGGAAGATATGGTGTGCAGCGTAGAGGTGGTTTCTGCTGGCACTCCAACATCTCATTTGAGAACATCTGGAGCAGTTTAAGCGGGCTTCGAGGGACCGGCCCGTGGGACACTTCAGATGGGAAACAAAAAACTTGCAAGGGAGCTAGTAAACAGCTATATTTCTCTGCTTGTAGTCTTACAGAGAGCTGTGGCACGGCCGTGAGTTAGAGCGCCACAGAAACCTTGTTCAACGAGAGGTGCAGGGCAAAAGGAGACTCCTTATGCTGCCATAAAGAGGAAAAGGGTCTTTGCTTGGTGGAAACCAAAAGACATTAGGGTCCTGTTTTAAGAAACACCAGCCAACGTGGGACATCTGCGGTGTGTGTGTGTGTGTGTGTGTTCCTGTAAGGAAATGCCCTCCTTGGTGCACAAGCTCTGGAGGGATCTGCTTGTTTTCACAGTCGTAGTCCTGCAGCATGTGTGGTTTCGGCATATGCACACATTTTATGCAGAAAGCACACAACCTCCGAAGGGTCACGTGCTACGCCTCTGGAATAGGACGGGGGTTTGTACAAAGTCAAATAAAGCGCTTGAGCCTCGTCGTGGACGTTTTTCGGTGATCTCGCAAACCTTACGGAAAGCTACAGGGCCGATATGTGAAGTTGTAGTCTCGTGCGCTTGTGCGTGTTTGTGTAAGGCTGCAGCGTTCTCATACCAGACATCAGACATGGTAGTGAACACGCCGTCCTTCAGCGACTCGGGGGACATCCAGCGGACTGGCAGCAGGCCTTTCCCTCCTTTTCGATAGTAATCTGTCTCATAAATGTCTCGAGTCATGCCAAAGTCTGAGGAGGAGAGAGAAACACGGGGTGGAGAAACTGCTAAATATTTGTCTTACGTGCAGGAGGGGAAGGCTCCCGAGAGCCGGCTCACGCCCTCACCTCTCCTCTATTTCTGTCCATCTGCATTAAGAGCTTCATCATCTGCCCCAGGCACTGAAAATCTCGACTGAATGCTTACTTTGGACGGCCAGCAGAGTGGGTTCAGCATTTAGGGAGGGGATGGGAGGTGGGGTGGTGGCTGGAGGCATTGTATTAGCTAGATTCTTACCTCCGATCTTGACCGTGAAGTCTTCCGCCACCATGCAGTTCCTGGCAGCCAGATCTCTGTGAACGAACTTGTTGGCGTTGAGGTATGCCATGCCATCCGCGATCTCCCCTGCCATCTGGATCATTTTTTCAGCGGGGGTAGGACCTGGCTGGTGGTATTCTGGTGGCGGGGGCAGACACAAGCAAGCTATTTAGCTCCTGACATGTTTTTCTGCTGTCCATGTCAATGAACAAGAACCACAGATCAGGCCACGTATCACAATCTGAGGAATGGACATTGTGGTGTGTGTGTGTGAGAGAGAGAGAGAGAGAGAGAGAGAGAGAGAGAGAGAGAGAGAGAGAGAGAGAGAGACGAGAGAGAGAGAGAGAGAGAGAGAGAGAGAGAGGAGAGAGAGAGAGAGAGAGAGAGAGAGAGAGAGAGAGAGAGAGGAGAGAGAGGAGAGAGAGAGAGAGAGAGAGAGAGGAGAGAGAGGAGAGAGAGAGAGAGAGAGAGAGAGAGAGAGAGGAGAGAGAGGAGAGAGGGGGATAATGGGCATCTGTCTGCCTGTGTTAACACGTGTATCGGCTGGTCCGTGAGGTTGTCATTAATGAAGTAAATGACACCGCGACACATTTCTGAACGCTCCACGAGAGAGTACAGTCGACGGCGTGCTGGACCGAGCGGGAAATGTGACTCACCTCTTTACGCAGGGAGCGAAGGTGGCTCTTCAGATCCCCACGGGTCATCAGCTCCATGATCACCAAGGTCGGCTGTCCTTGAGAGACCACACCCAGCAGCCGCACCTACGCCGGCCAGAGTACATCAGAGGTCAGCGGGGCGGCGTGCCGCCCTTCACAGCGGTCCAACTGTGGTCTCACTCCGACTATTCTGTCGATACTCATTTAGGCTACAGTAAACTACAACCAAGTGCTCATATTTCTAAGGAAAGTGGAGTAATA
Organism: Lampris incognitus; assembly: GCF_029633865.1. Taxonomy (NCBI): domain Eukaryota; kingdom Metazoa; phylum Chordata; class Actinopteri; order Lampriformes; family Lampridae; genus Lampris; species Lampris incognitus. Next base: position 63,905,602 of record NC_079216.1, read on the forward strand.
AGAATTTATTGACCTTAAGCTCCGTCTCTCTTTCAATGCAGAGTTTTGAAACGTATTAAAAACCCTCTCCCTATAAATTATTCAACCAGAGGTTAATAATTAAAAGTGTTTGGCTTTCTCCCAGCGACGCGTGATAGAAGGTCATAACATCTGCTTTCCAAAGGGAATATCTCCGTTTAGCTTAGATAATGAGGCTATAACGATGGTGATGAGAGAATGTACACCATCTCTCAGAAGTTGGACCTAGCCTCAGGCTCCAGTCACCTACGTACGTGCTCATGACCTCCTGACACCTTGCTCTCCGCATTAATCAGGTATTAATGACCACTAGCAGCTCTGGCGCACAACTGGGTTGAATGTGTCTGCTTATTCATGACCATATTGATTTATCTGTCCTACGCGTGCTGGGTGCACAAACTATTAACGCCATTCGTTCTTTGGATGGGACAGATTGACGAGGGACCTCTAGTTGACCCTTTATTGAGTTGACTGATTCGAACCGATTCCCGAGCCATTGAGTTTAGAGGCAAAATATGGAGATGAGAAGTTCGACTTTTAGGGAGATCTTCAATTCTTGAGCAAGTTAAACATGGGTTGCGCAACAGGGGCTTTAAATATGTTGTGCACTCTCGCGAATCAAGAGGTGACATTCCACTTCTGGATCACTAAAACCCCAGGCCTTTCTCATGAAGGTGCCAGAGGATAACAACTTGGAGTGTCTCTTTTACCACATGATGACAGTTGAACTCCTTCATGACGGAGGCCTCGTTCAGAAACTCAATGCGTTCCCTCATACTGGCCGACTCGTTGACCGTCTTGATAGCCACTCGAGTATCGGGTTCGTCCTTGACCACCCCCTTGGCGATGCCCTCGTACACCATGCCGAAGGAGCCCTGACCCAGCTCCCTGTTCATAGTGATCTTCTCCCTGGCCACCTCCCACTCATCTGGGACGTACACTGGCAACACAACAGACAGCAGGTCAACACCGCCCACGGCACGACATAACACGGCTAAAACGCAGAGGAGATGGGGGTGTGGGTGGGGGGGGCGGGGGCACTTTTTTGTGTGTGTGATGAGATGCTTCTTACTCTCTGCGGCGCTGAAGTACTCCGGGTTGACGGAGGCATAAAGGACTCCGTTCCCCAGTCTGTCGCTATTCCTTCGAAAACAACCACAAACTTAGTCAGCTAATGGAGGAGCCGTCATGGCGGACACATAAAACCGATCACTCGCCTTTGCCAAGTGTATCATCTGACGACCGGGGAATTCCGATGAAAATAACGTCTCGTTACCGTGGTCAACATTACACCGGTCGTAACTTTTACGACAGTTGTACGGGCCGCAGCGTAACTGAGGTTCTTTGTTTGGCAGCGTGGAGATTTTTACCTCTGTTTTGTTGACAAAGAAGAGAGCCGTGATGAGTCCGACGATGATGAGTATAACAATGATGGGGATGATGATGACCAGATAGAGCGTGACATCATAACGTCCTATCAGCCAGAAGAGGAAAAAAAAAAGAGATCAACATCGGCCAAGGGATGTTATTCGTATTCATATTGTGACATAATGAATTGGGGGTGGGTGGGGGGGGGACCCCAAATCTATTGGATGAAAGTGATGCTTGTCCTTACGTTCGGGCGGGGGCACATAGAAGGACACGCTCTCTGTCCAGGAGCCGTTCCCCGCCAGCGAGATCGCTCGCACTTGGGCGGAGTAGTTCCCGGAGCCCAGGTTAGTCAGCCGCGCCCCTCTGTGCTCGCGGTACTGCTGCCGTGACACACACTCGTGTTTCTCAGGCTGGTGGAAAACAAGGGTTCAAGGTCACGTGGGATTATCAAGAGTCAGACACTGTGGCACGTCACAAACACTTCGCCCGACAAACCGGAGGGGGGCGCAACCCTCGTGTTTCTCAGGACATGTCTCTAATCAAAACCGAGGCCGTGTGAAGAATATGTCGGTGTTTACTCTCGTCTTGGTGCTGTAAAGTGGAGCCGCTCAGAGTTCGAGTGTTGAACCGCGCCCCTGGTACACCGTGTGGAATCGTGAAAAAAGTATGAAAATGAAAAAAAATAAAATAAACTATACAAGATAACATATAATAATGTGATGTCACAAGGCCTTTCCTTTCAGCTCCGGCCACACTCACCTCACTCCCCAGACGGAACTTGATCTCATACATCAGGATAAGGCCGTTAGGTTTAACGGGCTCAGGCCAGCGCAGCAGCACACAGCCCTCCACCTTTTCATCCCTTTCATAGATAACCCTTCCGGGGATGTCATCTGCCTTGTCTATGACACACACACACACACACACACACACACACACACACACACACACACACACCCTATGTTATAGCTGGTCCAACAGTTTTAAAGAAAGTATTCATAGTTTTACACCAAAAGAGAGTCCCCCAGCTGGCTTTGCTCCACCTCCATCTAAGACCGTCTCCAGGCCCCGTGTGTTTCTCTCACCTGCAGGTTTGGTCCTTGAAAAGACAAAGGCTGCGGCGCTGCAGCGCCGCACCTCCTGGTTACAGGCATGGATGTCAATACGGTAGACGGTGAAAGGCTGCAGGCTGGAGATCTCCACATACTCGGTGGTGCTCCGGTCCTCCATAAAGGGATACTCTATGAGGGGGGGCATTCCGTGCGTACCGTTTCCCTCCAGGCCCGGGGTGGTGGTGTTGCCCCTGCCGAACGCCTCGCTGGACAGTGTGGTGTTAGCCACGCCGAACACGTCTCTCCGGCGGCGGTCTGGAGGTCTGGAAAGGAGCAGGTACGATGAGCTAAATAGCTGCGTTAAAAAGTCTGCGAGTGCTTTATGACGGTGACAGACAAGGGAGGGAGGGGCGGGACGAAGGCGGGGGACGTTCACCGTGTTTCGCGCTCTGCAATAAAGACGACAATTAGGCACAAAGAAGAAGCCAGCCGCCGAATATGTCCTGAAAAACCTTTTAAAATCAAACAGGACAGAGTACAACATGTTTGTGACGAGCAAAGGCGACATAAAGATGCTTCAAACGGGGGGGGGGGGGGTGTGTGCATAAAGATAATGTATAGTGTGGTGACCCACATCTATATAACTAGAGACATTCACCTAAGAGAGAATGCACTTCCGCTTCCGGTCCAGAGAGTTCAGTGTCGTTGTCGCGCCGTTGTCGATGCGTCTAACGCCGCCACTACGTGGAAGTACTGCGTTGCATCCTGCGTCATCCCTCTCAGCTGGAACTGGGCTTCCACATGTTGAAACCACGGCCGTGGATTATGCTGCCAAAAGTCGGGTAGCTTCACAGTAGCGGTGTAAATGCTAGCGTTAGCAATAGCCACATTGGTGACCCCGACGTGATCGAACAACTAATACGAGTATGTTTGACAACGACGACGCCGGTGCTAACAACATGGCTATTGCTAACGCTAGCATTTACACCGCTACTGTGAAGCTACCCGACTTTTGGCAGCATAATCCACGGCCGTGGTTTCAACATGTGGAAGCCCAGTTCCAGCTGAGAGGGATAACGCAGGATGCAACGCAGTACTTCCACGTAGTGGCGGCGTTAGACGCATCGACAACGGCACGACAACGACACTGAACTCTCTGGACCGGAAGCGGAAGTGCATTCTCTCTTAGGTGAATGTCTCTAGTTATATAGATGTGGGTCACCACAATAGAATGTATAGGAGGGAACCCAGTTCAGATCCTCGCCTGAGCACGTGTCTGGGAATGTGGTAATGCTAGCTATACGGCTAACGGTGATTTCATGGGGCCCTCCGGTGGAACATCGGTGAGCTTACAAGTGTGTGTGTGTGTGTGTGTGTGTTTGCACCGACACCGATGAAGAAGCTGGAAACAGAAACAAGGAAAATAAACGAGAGACAAAAAAAATCCAAGTCACCGATACGACCGCCTGCACGGCGTGCTTCCTTTTGTTCTGGGTCGGTGTTTTATGGTCTCTCCATCCTGTGCCGTGTCTGTGTGTCTACCGTGTCGGCCCCCCCCTCTAACTGCTTGAGATTTCGGGGGGGGGGGTGTGCGACGCTTCCGCCAGTCCCGGGTACCCAGGCGCCCTTTCTCTGCGGCGCGGCGCAGACAGTTGCGTGCTCCTATGCAGGGGCGTGGCCCCGAAACCAGGCGGGAGAGGAAAAATGGAGGCGCGGAGATGCAGAGAGAACGTGCTAGAGAGAATCTCATCACGCCCCGATAAGATACCGACCCCCCCCCTTCCTGATCCTTATCTTATAATAGGAAGAACCGACACGGCAGTGGTGTCTGTGGCTGTGAAATATAAACCTCTGAAAAGTCACGGACGACCACACCTTTCGGAAAGACATGGTCTGCACACACACGAACCTAAATTGTACTGACAATGTATTTTTCATGACTTATTGGGGAGAGTGTGGTGAACACACACAGACACAGACACACACACACACACACACAGCCATGTCGAGGACAAAGTCACAGATCCGGCTGGCGCTCGTGACGCAGGCACCACCAGACACAAACGAGTCATCTCACCGGTGGCTGCAGCAACAGCAGTAGCACACCACACGCTACACCGCCGTTTTTTTTTTTTTTAATAAATTTATTTCTGATTTTTCCCTTTTTTTCTCCCAATTTAGTGGCCAATTGATCCCTATTTTAATTCAAACACCCACCCTCGTATTGCATGCGTTCGCCAACTGCATCACTCCGGCCGGCAGTCTCGAAGGAAAGCGCCTCCCCACTTTCGTGACAAGGCGACTCCAAGCCGAACCACTGTTCCTCCGACACACACAGAGACGCATTCACATGACGAACACAAGCCGACTCCGCCCCCCCTCCCGAAGACAGCGTTGCCGATGATTGCTGCTTCATCGAGTCCGGCCATAGTCGGATCTGACGAGACCGGGGCGCGAACCCCAGTCCCCAGTGGGCAACTGCATCGACACCAAGCCGATGCTTAGACCGCTACGCCACCGCGGACCTTACACCGCCGTTTAAACGCCACCCCCGACACGCCAGCGGCGTCGGGGCCCTCTCTGCAGGTGCACACGTAGTACCCGCGGTCACCTTTAGGAGACGCGTGACGCTCTGCGCGCTCAGGGTCTCTGGAAGTCAACGGTAAACGGTCGCAGGGCGGTCAGCTGAGACGAATGGACGGAGAGAAGAGCGCTGGCTCCGACAGAGTCGGAAAACGAAAGGCTAATCGATCCAAGCAAGTGGCCAGGAAACGGTCAAATCGGTGGGGCGACACCTGGGACCGCTACAGAACGCGAAGGTGATTAATGGAAACGTGACGTTAAGAGCCATTTAAGAAGAGGGGTAATTCGAGGTGACTGTGTTTTCTATGGCCTCCGCTGAAAAAGCTGGGTCGAAAAGACACGGCAGGGCGTCCGGGTGGCGGGGCGGTCTACCCGTTGCCTACCGACACGGGGATCGGCGGTTCGAATCCCCGCGTTGCCTCCGGCTTGGCCGGGCGTCCCTCCAGACACGATTGGCCGTGTCCGCGGGTGGGAAGCCGGATGTGGGTGTGTGTCCTCGTCGCTGCACTAGCGCCCCCTCTGGTCGGTCGGGGCGCCTGTTCAGGGGGGGAGGGGGAACTAGCGTGATCCTCCCACGCGCTACGTCCCCCCCGGTGAAACTCCTCACTGTCAGGGGAAAAGAAGCGGCTGGCGACTCCACACGTATGGGAGGAGGCGCGTGGTGGTCTGCAGCCCTCCCCGGATCGGCAGAGGGGGGCGGAGCGGCGGCGACCGGGGCGGCTCGGAAGAGTGGGGTAACTGTCCAAGTACAATGGAGGAGAAAAAGAGGGAATTAAAACAACAAAAAAAAGACACGGCAAAAGATTCGACCCGATTCAATTCTAACGCAGCTGAGCGGAAAGACGCCTGAGGGAAACGATAACTCACTCACGGTGGAAAAGCTCTGGACGCAGACCGGCCGTGGGAAAGACCGGCAGCGACCTCACCCCTCTGTCAAACACTTGATTCAGACGGTCTTAGCTGGTGCTGCAGAATCCGAAGACTGGCTCTCCAGAACTACCCGTTCCTATCGAGGACATCCTGAACAGCTAAATGTACTGGCTGTTGTGAACATCTGCTAAACGCTGAGGCACATGGAAGCAAATGTGGGTCTGAGTCTTGGGCCTCCGTCACAGGAATAAGATGGCAGTTAAAAGGTGAGAGGGGAAGTCGACCGGAACCTAGAAACTATCCACCTGTAGTCTTGTCTGGAACCGGGTGTTGGTCGAGCTGGTAAGCGTGGGTGCCGAGGGTGGGGTTATATTCTTGACGTGTTCGACCTTTATGTGAATGCTGTTGACAGTTTGCATGTGCATTAAATTCTCTTTTTTTACCCCATTTTTCATCCCAATTGTATCCGGCCAATTTCCCCACTCCTCCGAGCCGTCCCGGTTGCTGCTCCACCCCTTCGGCCGATCCGGGGGGGGGGGGTCTGCAGACTACCGACATGCCTCCTCTGAAACATGTGGAGTCACCAGCCGCTTCTTTTCACCTGACAGTGAGGGGGCCGGAGCGTGTGGGAGGATCACGCTATTCACAGGCGCACCGACCAACCAGAGGAGGCGCTAGTGCAGCGACCAGGACACATACCCACCCACATCCGGCTTCCCACCTGCAGACACGGCCAATTGTGTCTGTAGGGACGCCCGACCAAGCCGGAGGTACCACGGGGATTCGAACCGGCGATCCCCGTGTTGGTAGGCACCGGAAGAGACCGGCACGCCACCCGGACGCCCCTATGTGCATTACATTCTTTGATCCAAAAAAAAGGAAGTTAAGAGGGGAACCGATGGTCAAGGTGCTGTGTGACGGGCATGTGTACCACAGGCTCCTTCCCTTAGCCGGGGGGCAGTTCAGCTGGAGAACTCCTCGGCTGAACTGCGGATGACTGAAGCGTGACCTTACAGTGCAACTTTGAAGTGAGAGAACTTAGTGTCCCCGTCTCCCCTTCTAAAAAAAAAGCCCCCCCCCCTCCATTTTCTCACCTTTACACGCTGGAATTCAGAGAGGAGGGCTGTGAATATACTCTCTGTCTGCAGCCAGCACAGAACATAATTTAATGCTAGGCCCTTAACCACAGCAATGCATACTTGCAAGCTCACATACCGGAGAGAAGTGAGTCTGGGGACAGGCAATCTGAGGGGAAAATTAGTTCATGGTATCCCTGTGTAGCATCAAGGATCAGGTGGGATGTCCGGAGCATTCTGAACGAGAGGGAACCGAGCAAGAGAAAAGCCCAGTGCAATCTCGTACGTATTCCAGTAATCTTACAGCATGCAGTCATCAAGAGTTATAGCAGCAGGTGATTACAGCTGGAATGGTGGAATCAGCTGATGTCGTATGTTCTGGAATGTACCAGAAGGTCTCATAGACAGACAGACAGACAGACAGACAGACAGACAGACGGACAGACAGACGGACAGACGGACAGCTATCCTCCCGATGCAACCGCTCGTTCTCCTCTTGTCAATCAGTCAGCCTTTCTTTATTTCCGTCCGTCTGCTGGTGCTGACTGGCCAGCTCAATGGGGATCTCCCTCCCCCCCTCCTCCCCCCTTCATTTAAATTCCAGATGGCTTCACTGTACATTTCCAGGCAGCTGTCTTGCTCTGAAAAAAAAAAAAAAAAAAAAAAAACAAGCACCGAACAGAGGGAGCGTGCAAGGGGAGGAGGAGGAGGAGGAGGAGGAGAGCAGCGCAAAGTGGAAGGGGGACAGAATGGAAAACATTTCCTCTTTCTCTGTTTCTGTTTTCAACTGCCCTCTCTTCCTCGCCCCGGCTCCCTAAACCTTGAACTTTTTTGAAAAACCCCTCGGCTACGGAGCTCTTACCCCCGAGTGGTGTGTGATCACGCTGGCACCAATACAGTGGAGAGCCTGTGCATGAGCGGGCTGACACCCCTTTTTTGCTGCGGGCCAGGAACCTGCCACCTGCCTTCTTCCTAGACAGCTAACTTATACGATAACAAACACAGCGCCAACAAGTGCAGGGACCAATGGAGTGCGGGGGAGGTGGTTGGGAGTGGTGGGAGGGCATGAGTGCAGGGGGGGGCGGGGTGGTGGTTGGGAGTGGTGGGAGGGCATGAGTACGATCACAAAAGAGCGTTCGGTTTTATCGTTACGTTTCTCCAAAGGCACATCAATTCAATGCCACGGGAATGCCGCAAAGCGAGGAAGAGAAGCGCGTCACAACGCCGCCCGGGTGGTTGGACTTCGGAGGCACCGGGGCATCGTTTAACCATATGGATTAAGCAGGTCACCCTCTGAGTCCTCACAGGAGACGCTCGCCACACCGTACTAGGATGAACGGGAAGCAAAAGCGGAGTGTAGAACTACCACTGCACAACAATGAACACACCAACAAACACACACACACATGTGGGTGTGTACAGCATATTGTGTGAATGTGCGCGTGCGCATATTTGTGTGATTGCATATTGTAATGTGCACGGATAAGTAGACACGTTAGCCCTTGGCTAACGGGTCGGACCCTTCAGTCGACTGGTTAACGTTGTCGCCCGCGGTGCAGGAGATACGGGTTCGCGTCCCGGCTGTGGCGGTTCCCGGGCCGCCCTCCTAAATTCGCTGCATTGGCGTCAGAAGTGGGATGTCTCATCGAGGGGATGTTTACGTAGTCGCTTGCGGTGTGGGAGCCACGGGTTCGTGTCCCGGCTGTGACGGTCCGGCCGAGTGCCCTCCCGAATTCGCCGAATTGGTGTCAGAAGTGGAATGGTGAGACCGTGAGGTCATCAGAAGCGCGTGCACCCAGAGGAATGAGGGCATAGAGCAGTGTTTCTCAACCGGGGGTCCGCGGACCCCTAGTGGTCCGTGGTGTAACTGCAAGGGGTCCGTGAAAATAAAATATCTTTAAAAAGAAGATCCTATGACATTTATAGAAATAGGATTATTTTACTCAGATGTGACTGAGACCTTTATCTACCTAAACTATAAAGGGTAACAGGACTTTTTTCTCTAATTACATCTGTTTCACAAGTGTAATCTATTGTATTTTAATAAGAGATCTCGCTCCCGTTTGCATTGTTAAAAGTTACTGCATAAGAATTCTGTTGTTACATATATCTGAAAGTTACTGAATACATATTCTGTTTTATTACATATATCTGAAAGTTACTGAATACATATTCTGTGTTGTTACATATATCTGAAAGTTACTGAATACATATTCTGTCTTGTTACATATATCTGAAAGTTACTGAATACATATTCTGTTTTGTTACATATATCTGAAAGTTACTGAATACATATTCTGTTTTGTTACACATATCTGAAAGTTACTGAATACATATTCTGTTTTGTTACATATATCTGAAAGTTACTGAATACATATTCTGTTTTGTTACATATATCTGAAAGTTACTGCATAAGAATTCTGTTTTGTTACATATATCTGAAAGTTACTGCATAAGAATTCTGTTTTGTTACATATATCTGAAAGTTACTGCATAAGAATTCTGTTTTGTTACATATATCTGAAAGTTACTGAATACATATTCTGTTTTGTTACATATATCTGAAAGTTACTGAATACATATTCTGTTTTGTTACATATATCTGAAAGTTACTGAATACATATTCTGTTTTGTTACATATATCTGAAAGTTACTGAATACATATTCTGTTTTGTTACATATATCTGAAAGTTACTGCATAAGAATTCTGTTTTGTTACATAATAACAATTAGACAATTAGACACGTTAGTCAAGCGGTTAGTGATGTCACCCGCGGTGCGGGAGATTCGGGTTCGTGTCCCGGCTGCGGTGGTTCCTGCGGTTGCCCCCCCCCCCGAATTCACTACAATATATACAAGGCTCAGCATTTTCGGATTTTACCGATTTTCACCGAAAAAATACACAGATTTTTAAACTGATTTTCACCCGCATTGTACGTTTCCACGGATCCAAAAGTCGTTCCTGTTCGTGTGAGGTTATGTAACCGTGCCCTCTTGTGGCGAAATCCGGCATGCTGGATGGCTTTGAAGAATAAAAACGGAAAACACTGAGCCTTGCATATATAGAAAAAAATTGTGTTTAGGAAAAGGGGGTGGGGGGGGAGGGCAGGGGACTTTGAAACTGCTAAACATCCACAGCCACAAGCAAGGTAAAATGATAACACAACACAGATGTCAGTCCCTATTGTGGGAAGCAAAGGGCTCAGCAGCTCAGACTGCGCAGCCAAACTAGGCCCTTCAGACTTCTTAATCACATCTCTCTCCCGGGTTTGTTTGTGCTGCCTAAATTGCTGCCTGCTAGGTCCTAACATCCTGGTGCTGCCATCACTATGGCAACAGAAAGCCAAAAGAGCGCTAAGCAGACTTTGGATCACACGCAGCGTGTCTCCTCATCAGCACGGCCGACAAAGGGGCTGAGCCCAGCAGGGCCAACAGCCCCCTACACCCGCCCCCTCGTCCCCCCGCTTAGATCCTGTCAGCCCAACAGAGGAGTCATTACGCTCCCAACCGCCACCTCATTCCTCATTTCGACCCATTAAAGCAAACAAGCCTGAGCCCGGCTCTTTGATGGTCATCCCGGCAGACTCAGAGGAGGAACATGAAAACAAAGCTGTAAACGGTGAAAGAGGTCACTTTGAGGATGACAGAAAGAGAAAAATCCCCGCCACCCCCCCCCCGTCATTAGTGTCGAATGATACCTGGGTAGGAAGATGGCATTGTGCAGGAAGTTCTCAAAGACTTTCAGGAAGACTCGGTCATCTTTCTCCCGGTCTTTCTCCTCGGGAGTCTTGGGACACACACAGCACGGGCCCTTCTCTGCTCCAGCCAGGTCTGACTTGGTGGGCTTCGTGTTCTCCTCCATGTCCAGCAGGCCCGTGGCTGAGATACGAATAGGTATCTTTAGCTCTGTTTCGGCGTAAACCAAGAGTCATTACTACACATCACAATTCTTTCAATGAGGAAACAGCATACAACTGGTTGCGGTAGTCATCGCGAGCTGGTGTTGTGTTCATGCTATTCTGCTTCTTTTTTTTTTTTTTTGCAGAAAGAGCACCACCTCAAATAGATGTTATGCTGAATATGAAAAGACAGGTTACACAACTTCACTTTGCTTTCCATAGCCAGGCAATAATTTTGAAAGTTCTGTTAACATTGTAAAAATAATGACACATCGATGCATGTTGCACGCACCACTTGCCGGTTCTTTGTATATTATGTCTGGCAAGGAAACGTTTGAATGTGCCAGCTTAAGCAATGGGAGTGTATAGAAGCCAACTAAATTGTTGGCTTACGCAAAAAGTCGAAATCCCGCCTCTTCTTTGTTGTGACTGGTCAGCTAAAAAAAAATACAGAAATTCAGCTCACGCCGTGTGTGTTCCTCTAGAAAATTAAAATTCTCTAACATTAATAGTTTATGAAGCACTCTGTTCTGCTAAAAAGAAGCCAGGAACAGCACTATTTCAAAGATTCCCCTTTCCACTTGTCTTTGAGCCAATCCCCCGTTTCCTTTCCGTCAACGAAGGCGGTGGCGGTTAATGAAAAAAGAGCAGATTAGTTTAAAGCAGCCCTCGGGCCAGCCAGCCGGGTCAAGAGGTGATAATTTGGTAGCATAGAGTTGCACACCTTTAGGAATTAGAGCAGTAGTTGTGCTGGTAGAGGTCTTTGTCCTCGGCTTGCTGTTGCCACCGGACCAGGTAAAAAGTCAAGTTCCCATTGGGGGAGAGAGGAGGCGACCACTTTGCCACCAATTTGGTGAGGAGTTGGCGTATGCGCGGGCATCCTTCGGCATCGATGGCTCTGCAGTGAGGACAAAAAAAACAAAACAAAACAATGTTAGATAACCCAAAAAAGGTCCTTGTAATATACCTACAGTACACATTGCAGGGCTATTAACAAGGCTCGGCGTTTTCGGTTTTTATTTTTCGAAGCCATCCAGCATGCCTGAATTTCGCCACGAGAGGACACTTGCATAACCTCACATGAACAGGAACAACTTTTGGATCCGTGGAAACATAAAATGCGGGTGAAAATCAGTTTAAACCGATCTGCTCCTTTAAGAAAAAAAAAATCTGGGTATTTTTCGGTGAAAATCGGTAAAAAACGAAAACGCTGAGCCTTGGCTATTAAGCACTATAAACTACTGTAAAGTAATGATTAAGTCAATACTTCCAGTGGTAGTTGTGTGTAATTGCATTTGACTCCTGTCATTACAAAACAAAATAAATGCAGCAGTTTTCCAGTCTAATGACAAACAGAATCATCAACAGCCTATTTCGGCATTTTCCACTAGTGACACCGTAATGCCTCTCACGTGATGGACTGGTGCGTACGTAGACCACGTCACTCTTGGCCCCAGGAATGTGCTTGTCCTCCACTTGTAAGGTGATGGCCCTGACAAATATGGCATACTGAGGTCCAGGGCTTGAGGTGTTTGAGCAGAACTCTTGGGTCACTGTTTTTTATCCTGCGGAAGATCCACGTCCACCACGTTCCAACTGTTTGAGCCACAGCCATCCTGGCCATCGAATTCCTGTGATATTCTGGAAGGGACTGGAGCGGAGAAGAAAAAAAAAAAGACTGGTGCATGGGCTGCTATAACGCATTTAAACTCCAAAATGAAATCTTCACCATTTGGGAACATTGACACCTCTTAACAAAATGACAGCTGGTGCAAATCTAAGCAGACTACTAGCTTCTACTACACATCATCTGACAAAATAGGGGTATAGCTTTTTTTTTTTCAGAAAAAAAAATTCCCAAGGAATTTCAGTGATCCAAACATGAAATGAAACATCTCACACGAACACCCCATTTTGCTTTGGGTGTAATATGAAGAGATATAATAGCATTACAATACACACTATACTAGCATTTAATAAGGCGAGAGGCCTCTCTGAGAGCCAGCGACTACTCACGCCTCCTTGTAGTAGACTATAAAGCTAATCAGGTCTCTGTAGTCTTTCGGTCGGAAAGCGCTCCCAGGTCAGCTGATCATGTTGCTCGTGGTGCTGTTGGACTTGAACTTCAAGATGTGACTTTCGCCTATCAAAACACGACAAGAGCCTCACTCGGATGACTGACGACACCACGCAGACAGGACCGCAACTGCACAAATCTACCACGTATTTGAGGTCCACAAGATCATCAAAAACGTCTAATTCAACGACTTAGAGCATCAAAGTAAGGACCGAGCACTAAAATCAGAAAAAACGAATTCGAATGATCCCGCATTTACGCGGATATACTCACAGCTTGCCCGATCACCGTTGTTGCGGAAATCCCCCGGCTCTGGCTTCTCGGTTATACCCGTCTTCTCCCACATTTTGTGGATCTCAGACATGCACAGTTTGGGATTGAGGCGAAAGAAGAGGCGCCCAGCCCGAATGGTCAGGTTGTGCTGGCTCAGTCCCACAAGAACTGCAGGTGCTGGTTGTCAATGGCTGAGAACGCGTACATCCTGAGCGAGGTGGGAGATCACAGTCAGGTTAGGATTGACCATACAGAGATCTGTGCAACTGGGGGGGGTGGCGGGGGAGGCGGGGGGGGGGGACGATGACGGAATGATGCCGAGAAGACCGAGCCAACATTTACTTAACATCAGCTTAGTGGGGAACTCTGAGCGAACACAAATCACAGGCGATGACGTTTTCCACCTGTTGGCAGGGTGTTAACGTTAATAGACGTCGCAGGGGCTCGAGTTTCTGTATGTGCGTTTGAATGTGTTCATACCGTCTTTATTTGTAGGCGGCTGTGGCGCACTAAACGTTGCCCGACACGGAGACAGCAGCGGGCTTAAAACCCGGTATCGCTCGCACGCCCGAGCCCCAATAGTCCCAATAGCCGCTAGGACACCTCTAGAACGAGAAGAATGCCTGCCCTCTCGAGTGCCGTTCCGCGTGCTGAAACCCTACCCTTTGGGGGGGGGGGGGGGGGGGCGACTACAAGAGGTGCAAAAGGGTTTCCACAACCTCCTTGGGCAGCACTCAAAAAAACCTCTTGTTCCTAAGAAGGGCAGAACAGGACCTGAGGATAAGACCTTATATTGTCTTCGAGAGCCGGTTGGTAGACTTCCCGTTCATCTGCCTCGCCGCACTAGCTTGCTGACGCGTCGCTTCCTCCATAACGCTAGAATAGTATGGCGTCGTTAGTGCACAACAAAAATGGGATCGCTTTGTTTAATTATTTGAAATTTAAGGGACACTATTTACTTTATACTCACGCACAACACCGAGTAAATCTTGTCTGTGACTACGGGGGGGGGGGAGGAATCCTTCACAAGAATTTATTTTGACCTTTATGTAACTTCCCTGATATGTTAGTGGCAACCTCCCTGCTAGGCTGCAGTTTAATCGTGTCCTCTAATTCCTTCATCACACACAAACACACACACACACACACACACACACTTTAAGAGGAGCAAAGCTGGAGAGCCATACCATCCATGAGCTCCTCCCGTTGATGTAACGCAAGCTCTTGAGGAAGGACAGCGAGCCAAGTGTGTGGGAGTGGCGGATCCTCACATAGCCTGTCACAGTCTGGATCAATCCCATGAAGCTCTCCAGCTCAGACGCTATGTTATCTGGGGAGAGAGGATGAACACAACACAACACAACACAACACACACACACACACACACACACACATAATCACAGTGTGCAGTGTGTGGGAGCAAAGGCTCTAAAGAAAACATTAAAAATCCACATGGATCTGTACCACCACTACTACAACTACAACAGCTACTACTATTCTTACTACTAACTACTTACTACTACTACTACTACTACTACTACTACTACTACTACTACTGCCACTAAGGATGAATCTGAATTGCTTTTTTCACAGCCATACTGATTCTGAGTACGAACCAAGTTGTCCGAGAACGAGTACCAATCTCATCCGTTGCTGTTGCTTAGACTTTGACCGTTAATTTGGAGTCCACGGGTTAAACTAATGAGATGGAATCCGTCCCCCCCTCCCCCCACCCCACCCCACCATCAGGACAATTCTAGTCCACCAGACTAGACCAGAGTTACCTAGAATAACCTGCTGGGAAGGACCGGGGAGCTGTTGTGCTTTACTCACTTCCGCGGCGTATGTTGATGTGAAGGTTGCCTTTGATGACGGTGCAGCCCATCAGAGACTGGGCGCGTCCACCGAGTCGATGACCAGGACGGGCATATCTTGTCGCAGAGACCATCACAGGCGCTGCACAACATACTACAACAGCACACAGAGGGACATGGGAAAGACGGAACGGTTAAAGAATGAGCAGAATCTAACAACACGGAGACGTCACGTGGTAGCATACCTCCCAGAAAGGCCTTGTCTGCTGCCTTGCTCCCCGAGGATACAAACAAATAAATTCTTTGTGTAACACAAGGTCACTTCTCACACGGAAAGTTGAATCTTTTTATGAGCCTCATCTGAACTCTGTTTCGTGAGAGAATGACTCACTGCATTGACCTCCAAGACAAAACATGAGCGGCGTGGCCAAAAACTATACAGCGGCAAGACTCAACACGGAAAAGTTTGGAAAATGAAAATCAAAACAGGGAGATAAGTTGCTCCGAGTCGCACACAAAGACATTCCCTTATCCCAGGTTAATGGCAAACAGGGGAAATGTCAAGTAGGGGAAACGTTGCCGGTTGAGGCATCGTTCCAACGAATCCCTCCTGAAGGCCTCGGGGCAACGATAATCTGCAGAAAATCCACCGGTAGTGAGCCTTGAATACGGGGCGATAGGTCAGCACCTTCCACGCCTTTGAAAAAAGTTTGGAAGGTCCAAGCTTCAATCATTAATAGCACTACATGCCTGCTGGCCTGCGGCACTTCCAGCTCTGGGACCTCTCTTCAGAAAAGAGATCCAGGGAGGAGCGGGTCAACTGAAGTTCAGCACTAGGTAAAGAATCTTTTTTCTTTTTTCTTTTCTTTTCTTTTTTTTATGGAAATGAATCCATTTTTGGCAAAAAGGACACACTGAACCAGGTGTGCGTGTACGACTTAACTATCAATGAATACTGAAAATCAGCTTCACAAAGCCACAGTTCTGTGTGCCGAATGAGAGAACAGTCCACAAGGTCTTCCCCAGAAACAGACTGACTAGGCGAGGCCGAGTAAAGGCTATGATCCCGCACTGACTTCGATAATCAAACCCCCCTTCAATCGTAAAGTAAGGGTGTAGATTAAGGCGGTGAAATGCGTGCACGGAGGGGTTCTTATGCCACGTGAAACTTGTGCCTCTGATTGCACACAAAGAGGCCGTGACTCAATATCAGCAAGCTGTTCCTAACGCTATGCACACCCTGTATAACCTGTCACAGCACTTCACAACCATCGGAGGGCCAAACTAGAAGAGAAGGGTACGTCTTTACCTATTAGTCTCATTGCGTGTGAAGCCGGAGGGGCATTCAGGCATACATTCCCCTGCGTGGATGACAAAGTCGGTGTCGCTGGGCAGGTGCACGCGAGCGCACAGGTCCTGGTGATACAGCGCCAGCCCTCGAACTTATAGGTGCCGCGGGGCAGTCTGGCACACAGCGGCCCTCAGTGGGTAGTAGTGGCGGCAGGCAGAGCAGGCCATGTCGTTGTTGGGTTCGGCGCAGGCTTCCCAGGCACTGGCTGTGGCAACATTCGCCTCTGTCTGTGCAGGCGTGCTTGCAGTAATCCGGGGCACACTGGAAAAGACGAGGGAAGAAGAAGAGGTCATTTGAGGGGAGGGTAAACAATCCACGCTGCCGGACACTATTACAACAAATCTGGTTCACAGGGGTCACACAGAAACCGCACTAATACAGATAAAGCCAGATCCTTGTTTAAGCTCCTGCTCAAATGCAGCATAGTTTCGAAACGTGGCGAACGCGGCAAAGGAGCACATCGTCACATGTGAGCGATACTATGAGTCAGCTGATAACAGGTATAGGCTAAATATGTGATATCTTTGTACATGTGTGCAACTGTGTGCACGCATGTCTGTGTGCGCATGCATATGTACCCACACACACATTTGTGCACGTTTACCCGCAGTGATGTTTGCAAGTGTGTGCACCCTGTGTTTACAAACATCTCAGCGTGTGTTTGTGTGCATGACTAGGACGCGGTGGCCGGAGGTGAAGACGAGGAGTCAAGCTTTAGGATTAGTGGGGCTGTAAAACGGTAATCGGCCAGCGGGGCCAGGGGCCAGCGAGCGACGTCATAGAAAGAAAGGGGTATGCCGACAGGGCGCAGAAATGGTTACGCGAGGGCCCCCGGCTGCAGACCGTGCCAGGTTGTTAGAAAATGCAGAACTGCCATACTACAAAAAAAATATGTTTTTGTTATTTAGGGCTGCTGAGAGA
>NC_079216.1:63923106-63928106 GCF_029633865.1 Lampris incognitus
GGTTTTCTGGCTTAATTAAAACGCTCAACGCTGTATTACAAGGTATAAAAACTTCAAGAGCATTCCACGCTGGTGACTCGGTGTAGTACCTCAGCCCCTCACCAGGGAAAGGGGGCCGGCTGTGTCTCTTTTTACGACCGGGAGGCCTCCCGAGGAACACAGAGAGCTAATAATACCGTGGCCACAATGGACTAACACAAGGAGCGGGCCACGGTCCAGCATGTTTAACTTCACCATGTGCCAGCCGTGCCACGGTGCCAGCCCGGTGGCTAACAATCTGACTCATCCTTACAGCCCCGTACACCCGAGGCCCTTTATTTACGAGGCACGGAGGAGTCCCTGACTCTGCCATCACAGGAACCTGCCAGACACAGTTCACATCTTCAGCCATAATCCATAACGAGCCAAAGAAGTGGTCCCACCGAACCCATAGCTCTCATCGCCACGCTCGAGATAAGTTATGGATTCCGAGTGTGCTAATGCTGCTATTCGCAGCCTCTCCGCACCGTAGTGATAAAATGAAGTCCGTCTCACGCCCTCCCCCTTCAGCGTCTCCCTCCCCCTCCCTCCCTGCTTCTCTCGTTCGCACACGGGTTTATTGCGTCTCAGAGAGGTGGGCCGTGGCCAGCGGAGCCGCCAGCGAGCCTTCAGCGAGGGGTCAGCGGCGGGGAGATAAAGAAAAGGAGCCCCGACACGTCCTCCCCTAGATAGCTATCGTCGACGGTTGTTTATAAAGCCCTTATCTGCTCCAGAGTACCCTGTAGCCGGTGGCGGATAACATCCGGTTAGACAAACCCCGAATTCGAGAGGACAAAAGGCGCGGAGACGAATCGGAGACGCGCAACTCGAAGGTCACAAGAAGACAGCTAAATGTAGAAAACGCTACATGTCTGGAAAAACACCGAACCTGCCATATTGGCCGTGGTTGCAAACTGACGGGCCGCTTCGCAACGCGGAGCTTTAAATTACATTTTAAGTGCTCTACGTTCTAATAGTCCCCGTCTGTCTCTCTTAAGCAAGCCAGCATCATCCACGGGGAGCAGGATACAGCTAAAATAAACCTTGGACGAGAACCTACTGTGATATTCTGCTCAGGCCGGGCCGGGTCGGGCCGGGCCGGGCTGGGCATTTCTCACTCGGTCACACTGGGAGATGTTCTTCTTCCTCTCTCTCGCCCCGGGCTAAGCCCCCCTCTGTGTTCCACCGGCAGCGGCTCGCTTCCCGTCAACCTTTACACGTCTAGAAACCAGATAAAAGACCACACATATCTGAGGCCCCTTAAGACGGCGGTCCTCATAGGCCGGTGTGCCTGCATGTGTGTGTGTCTGCATGTGTGTGCATCATTATGCGTGCACTTGCATGCTCCGTGCATGCATGCGCGTACGAATATGCACGTGCAAATTGTCATTTGTGCACTTGTGTTGTGCGCATGTGCTTGTACGTGTTGAGTATGTGTATGCACGTGCAAATTGTAATTTGTGCACTTGTGTTGTGCGCATGTGCTTGTGTGTGTTGAGTATGTGTATGCACGTGTAAATTGTAATTTGTGCACTTGTGTTGTGCGCATGTGCTTGTACGTGTTGAGTGTGTGTATGCACGTGTAAATTGTCATTTGTGCACTTGTGTTGTGCGCATGTGCTTGTATGTGTTGAGTGTGTGTATGCACGTGTAAATTGTAATTTGTGCACTTGTGTTGTGCGCATGTGCTTGTATGTGTTGAGTATGTGTATGCACGTGCAAATTGTCATTTGTGCACTTGTGTTGTGCGCATGTGCTTGTACGTGTTGAGTGTGTGTATGCACGTGTAAATTGTCATTTGTGCACTTGTGTTGTGCGCATGTGCTTGTATGTGTTGAGTGTGTGTATGCACGTGTAAATTGTAATTTGTGCACTTGTGTTGTGCGCATGTGCTTGTATGTGTTGAGTATGTGTATGCACGTGCAAATTGTCATTTGTGCACTTGTGTTGTGCGCATGTGCTTGTATTTGAGTATGTGTATGCACGTGTAAATTGTAATTTGTGCACTTGTGTTGTGCGCATGTGCTTGTATGTGTTGAGTATGTGTATGCACGTGTAAATTGTAATTTGTGCACTTGTGTTGTGCGCATGTGCTTGTATGTGTTGAGTATTTGTATGCACGTGCAAATTGTCATTTGTGCACTTGTGTTGTGCGCATGTGCTTGTACGTGTTGAGTATGTGTATGCACGTGTAAATTGTAATTTGTGCACTTGTGTTGTGCGCATGTGCTTGTATGTGTTGAGTGTGTGTATGCACGTGTAAATTGTAATTTGTGCACTTGTGTTGTGCGCATGTGCTTGTATGTGTTGAGTATGTGTATGCACGTGCAAATTGTCATTTGTGCACTTGTGTTGTGCGCATGTGCTTGTACGTGTTGAGTGTGTGTATGCACGTGTAAATTGTAATTTGTGCACTTGTGTTGTGCGCATGTGCTTGTATGTGTTGAGTATGTGTATGCACGTGCAAATTGTCATTTGTGCACTTGTGTTGTGCGCATGTGCTTGTATTTGTTGAGTATGTGTATGCACGTGTAAATTGTAATTTGTGCACTTGTGTTGTGCGCATGTGCTTGTACGTGTTGAGTGTGTGTATGCACGTGTAAATTGTAATTTGTGCACTTGTGTTGTGCGCATGTGCTTGTATTTGTTGAGTATGTGTATGCACGTGTAAATTGTAATTTGTGCACTTGTGTTGTGCGCATGTGCTTGTGTGTGTTGAGTATGTGTATGCACGTGCAAATTGTCATTTGTGCACTTGTGTTGTGCGCATGTGCTTGTGTGTGTTGAGTATGTGTATGCACGTGCAAATTGTCATTTGTGCACTTGTGTTGTGCGCATGTGCTTGTATGTGTTGAGTATGTGTATGCACGTGTAAATTGTCATTTGTGCACTTGTGTTGTGCGCATGTGCTTGTACGTGTTGAGTGTGTGTATGCACGTGTAAATTGTAATTTGTGCACTTGTGTTGTGCGCATGTGCTTGTGTGTGTTGAGTATGTGTATGCACGTGCAAATTGTAATTTGTGCACTTGTGTTGTGCGCATGTGCTTGTGTGTGTTGAGTATGTGTATGCACGTGCAAATTGTCATTTGTGCACTTGTGTTGTGCGCATGTGCTTGTATGTGTTGAGTATGTGTATGCATGTGCAAATTGTAATTTGTGCACTTGTGTTGTGCGCATGCGCTTGTACGTGTTTGAGTATGTGTATGCACGTGTAAATTGTAATTTGTGCACTTGTGTTGTGCGCATGTGCTTGTTGTGTGTTGAGTATGTGTATGCACGTGCAAATTGTCATTTGTGCACTTGTGTTGTGCGCATGTGCTTGTGTGTGTTGAGTATGTGTATGCACGTGCAAATTGTAATTTGTGCACTTGTGTTGTGCGCATGTGCTTGTATGTGTTGAGTATGTGTATGCACGTGCAAATTGTCATTTGTGCACTTGTGTTGTGCGCATGTGCTTGTACGTGTTGAGTATGTGTATGCACGTGCAAATTGTAATTTGTGCACTTGTGTTGTGCGCATGTGCTTGTATGTGTTGAGTATGTGTATGCACGTGCAAATTGTCATTTGTGCACTTGTGTTGTGCGCATGTGCTTGTACGTGTTGAGTGTGTGTATGCACGTGGTAAATTGTAATTTGTGCACTTGTGTTGTGCGCATGTGCTTGTATGTGTTGAGTGTGTGTATGCACGTGCAAATTGTAATTTGTGCACTTGTGTTGTGCGCATGTGCTTGTGTGTGTTGAGTATGTGTATGCACGTGCAAATTGTCATTTGTGCACTTGTGTTGTGCGCATGTGCTTGTATGTGTTGAGTATGTGTATGCACGTGCAAATTGTCATTTGTGCACTTGTGTTGTGCGCATGTGCTTGTATGTGTTGAGTATGTGTATGCACGTGCAAATTGAAATTTGTGCACTTGTGTTTGTGCGCATGTGCTTGTATGTGTTGAGTATGTGTATGCACGTGCAAATTGTAATTTGTGCACTTGTGTTGTGCGCATGTGCTTGTATGTGTTGAGTGTGTGTATGCACGTGCAAATTGTCATTTGTGCACTTGTGTTGTGCGCATGTGCTTGTACGTGTTGAGTATGTGTATGCACGTGCAAATTGTCATTTGTGCACTTGTGTTGTGCGCCATGTGCTTGTACGTGTTGAGTGTGTGTATGCACGTGCAAATTGTCATTTGTGCACTTGTGTTGTGCGCATGTGCTTGTATGTGTTGAGTGTGTGTATGCACGTGTAAATTGTCATTTGTGCACTTGTGTTGTGCGCATGTGCTTGTATGTGTTGAGTGTGTGTATGCACGTGTAAATTGTCATTTGTGCACTTGTGTTGTGCGCATGTGCTTGTGTGTGTTGAGTATGTGTATGCACGTGCAAATTGTAATTTGTGCACTTGTGTTGTGCGCATGTGCTTGTACGTGTTGAGTATGTGTATGCACGTGTAAATTGTAATTTGTGCACTTGTGTTGTGCGCATGTGCTTGTGTGTGTTGAGTATGTGTATGCACGTGTAAATTGTAATTTGTGCACTTGTGTTGTGCGCATGTGCTTGTACGTGTTGAGTGTGTGTATGCACGTGTAAATTGTAATTTGTGCACTTGTGTTGTGCGCATGTGCTTGTATGTGTTGAGTATGTGTATGCACGTGCAAATTGTCATTTGTGCACTTGTGTTGTGCGCATGTGCTTGTGTGTGTTGAGTATGTGTATGCACGTGCAAATTGTCATTTGTGCACTTGTGTTGTGCGCATGTGCTTGTAGGTGTTGAGTATGTGTATGCACGTGTAAATTGTAATTTGTGCACTTGTGTTGTGCGCATGTGCTTGTACGTGTTGAGTGTGTGTATGCACGTGTAAATTGTAATTTTGTGCACTTGTGTTGTGCGCATGTGCTTGTATGTGTTGAGTGTGTGTATGCACGTGCAAATTGTCATTTGTGCACTTGTGTTGTGCGCATGTGCTTGTACGTGTTGAGTGTGTGTATGCA